>NW_028145339.1:0-169220 GCF_050948025.1 Trichoderma camerunense
TAAAGCCTTAAATTTTTAATATTATTTTAAAATATTAATTATTAAATTTATAGGTTTTTTTATTTTTTATTTTATTATAAAGTTTTTTTTTAATTATTATAAAGTATAATTTTCTTCTTAAGGCTTTTTTATAAATTCTAAGAATTAATTAAGTTTATATAAGTTTTATTTTTCTTTAGTAAACTTTTTTAAAGATTAAGCTTCTGTAGCTTTAAATTACTTTTACTATTATTATATAAGGATTTTTTTAAGCTTAAGGAATTAAAGTTTTTAGCTTTTTTTATTTTTTTTTTAAATTAAAGTTTTTTTATTATTTTATTAATAAATTAAGTTTTTACTTTATTTTATTAAAAGTTTATATTAATATAATTATAATATACTTAAAATAATATTTTATTTTAAAATATTAATAATATTATATATTACTAAAGTAATTTATTTAAAAACTATTATAAGCCAACTTTTATAGCTGTAACAACAGGCCGCCCCAGGTAGAAGACTATAGATAAACAACGGGCTGACTAATTAATAAAGAATAATTTAATAAAATCAATTATTAAGTTAATTAAGTATAACTTAATAAACTTTATTATTAAAGATATTAAGGACACCTAGCTAATTAAGTATATAACTTTAACTTCTTTATACTTATTTAAAATAGTTAAATAGCCAGTTGTAAATATAAAATAACACTTAATTATACTTACTAAAGTATTATCTACTAGTTATATAAATAAACCCTTTTATCCTTATTAATTACCCGCTAGTTTAGCCTAACTTATCCGCTAATATAAACTTAGCATAAGGTTTATCCCTTAGGAATTCCTCTTATACTAACCCCATAAGAGCTTAGCTTATTACACCTCGTAGATTCTTCTGATTGTATTCTTCGCAAGCCCATGGGAGAAAAGCAAGGCTCACGAATGATTATCTTGTAATAGAATCAATAAATCTGCATATGATATCAGGGCCTAAAACTTTCACAATCAAACTATTATCATCTGGTCAGTGATTCTAAATTGATTATACATACAATTGAAAAGCCATATGATCTTGCCGCTATGGTAAGCTGTATGATTGCTATGGTAAGCTATATGATCTTGCTGCTATGGTAAGCCTTATGACCTTGTAGCTTATTCCCATACACATACTGCATCTGCTAAACTCGCAACACTGCCTACAATAATAGCATAAGTAGTTAGTATTTCCTATACTAGCACATGCCGAATATAACGCTCCGAACATATTGATCGATGTATCTATAAAAAAAGAACACTCACCTCTGTTTCTTTCTATACTGCCGAATTGCTTAGAAAGAGCCTGATTTTGAGATTTAACTTCACTTTTGGCGGCGGATGTTTTAAAGATTACTTCCAAATCAAATATCTTGCCAATAGGAATGCCCTAGCATCTGAGACTGAGTTCACGCCGGAGGGAATGTCAGTCTACCATTATCTATAGCACTTGGACGATCAACATACCATATACCACTTTGTCTGTACCGGCCAGTATTCTCAGGATGGCGAGTCTCTGCCACTACACTACAATAACTAGATGGTAGACAGCGAGTCAGCCTGTATCCGTCGTATAGGGGAAGCTGACTACGGTGGTCCACTTACCGAGTACGAGTCACGTTTCGTCTCCTTGGTTTGTGCAACACATGTCAATTTCGGCGCCCCGGACCCGTGCTTACTCTTGAGAGCGGTCTAAAAGTCCTGAGAGACCTGATATTATACACTCCGCCAGTATCTACTTTGTTAGCTTGGTACTAATCGTCATCAACTTGCCAATCGCATCCTGTAAAGTACCAAGCTAACAAAGTAGATGCTGGCGGAGTGTAACAGCTATTATGGATGCCTAAACACTAGCTCTATTCTTACTAAGTAGTATTCAGGTTGGCTATGTAAGGAATTGAGGCTCTGTTGCTACTAAATTACGTATATTTCGTAACCGCATTATTAAAGTTAGCTTCAATTTAACCTTACTGAGGACATGGGTCGGGCTTTAATGTTATAGCATGAGAAGATGGAGTCATAATGATCGAGGATAATGTCTGGAGACATATGTATAAGACAATCAAAACTATCTCTCCTGATTGTTTCTTGTGGGCACACTCTTCATCAATACAAAAAGATCTAGTAAGGCATTCGACTCTTTCTCTTCTAACCAACTACCTTCTTACATTTAACCTTAGCCTTAGAAGCGAGACATTAGCAGAAATCGGTCTTACTTCTATCAACAATCTTAACCAACATGTCTATCTGCACTTCTGATCGGGGCCCCTCTAAGATGGACGGGGCTTGTTATCACACCTACAGCGATGAAGCATTTGATGCATTCACAAAGTGCTGCGGCTCCGCTCCTGTAGCTCAGGTCTATGACCATGAACGACTGGTTGAAGAAGATAATACTCGGGGTGGGTGCTTCGTCTACTGCCCAACTGTTGACGATGGCCCGAGTCCCTCCAAGCTCGAAAAATGCCTTAATGCAGAGATTGATTCTGTTCAATGCGACCCCTTTGGGTTCTACTCAGCTGCGGATCAAGTCGAGCTCGCTAGGGAACAGGCGAAAGACACTGGATTTTGTCAGGCTTGTCTAGCAGACATAGCAGGCACCGTGGAGCCGTCGACAACGGACAACGAAACCTTTGTTTCAGAAACTGCCACCGCAGAGCCGTCGACAACGGACGAGGAACACCTTGTTTCAGAAACTACCACCGCAGAACCGTCGACAACTGACAGCGAAACCCTTGTTTCGGAAACTGGTAGCGGCTTAACGACCAAGAAGGCTAAGTCGCCAAACACTGCTTCAACCACTCCTGCTCCCTCAAGAACCGGGGCTTCTGCAACTTCAGCTTCAATTGCTAAAGCGACTAGTACTAATGTTGCTATTGGAGTGTATAAAGCGGATCTCGTCCCATGGAAGATCGGATTTGCTATGGGAGCTATGTTATTTACGAGTGCAATTGCTGGGATGCTGGTCTAATGACTTAAGGAACGTATAGTGAGATAACGGTTTATACCTAGCTGAAGGTAAACCTGAGTCAAGTAAGGGTGCTCTACTACTTTCATTTCAGTCAAGTGAGATTTTTTCTCAAGTATTTTTCGATTCAACTTTTCAAGTTCTGCCTTTCTATCATACTATTTTCTTTTTTTAATAGAGTATATTAATTATTAGAAAGCTACTCTCTATCGAGTCCAAAATTCTCATCGTCCATGGTAAAGCTACCACATACTTTGTAAGACCTTAAGTTAATGATATCACTTCCCTATAATCTAGGTAAAACGACAAAAAGTCCCATTTAGAAAGGTAATGGACTTGCATAACTTAATTTTACTATAACAAGTCCAGCAGAGTGGTATTTCGAAACGGCTTCGTCATGCGATAGCGTGAGAATTTTTGGACAAAATTTAGAGTATACTGCGATCCAGACTGCTGACATTGGAGGCATGTGTGAGTATAGTGGGCGCACATATCTGGACGTTTATGTAAGATGCTCAACTCTCTAATCTTCTTTATCAGTGATTGGAATTATATCGGTAAAGACAGTAGCATGCCAATGGACGGCCGAGCTTAAACTCTGAGTAGAGAACTCCATACAACGACCAAAGGTGCCAATCAACCCTAATAGCGTTCTGAATCTTTTTGTACAAAGAGATGTTAGGCGCTGCATTACCTCAGGACTGCTGGGATTTTGAAGGCAAAGTCTGATAGCTCTATTGCATACGCAATAAGGTGGGATTAGTCGACGCTGATGTTGAGCAAGAGGTGGAAAAACACACCTGAATCTGGTGACTGTTTTGGACTCTAGTCGGTGACACCACTGCAACCCCAATCGTGTATACAGCAATCTCGGAATCTCGTCCAAAGTTCGCCTTCAACCCAGCAGCCACGGTCATGGTTATGCACATTAATCTTGTCACAGCAAGATGCAGTGGCTTGACCCTTGTATGATTCTATTGGGCAGGTGTTTGCATTTGAAAAACACCATGTCGCGGTCGAAGGCGCGATTAAGGAAACAAAGTAAACAACAGGCAATAACTTCATGATCATTTGAGGTCGAGATTCAATTGTTCTTGGGGAAGAGAGTGCTTTGGAATAGTAGATGAGAAAATAACGAGGCACACTATTAGATGTACAAGTATTTATATATCTTTTTGCTTCTCTGCAGAATGCTAGGAAATCTTGTGATTGGACTTCATCCGTGGGAATTGATCCATCCTAGTTGTGGTGCTCCATAATGATATCAGCAATGATGCTGTAGATTGCTGTCGACACTGTGCATGCAGTAATTTTTGAAACATACGTTACACTTGTCTCAAGATGAAGGTCAATCCTCAGCAGCATGATGATATTAGTACGACAGGCTAAAGAAATGACCTGATTTTTTATATGGCCGAAATTTATCTTGGATGACTTATAGGGTAACCACGAGTCACTCCACGGCATAACGACTAGGTAGATTGCACGACAGGCTCAAATTCATGTTAGGTTCAACTGATGTCCTTGAGTCTCCATTAGCCCATAACCTCGCCTCTCTGGTTATTCTATGGCGTCTAATAAACTTAATAAACTGCAAATATCACCGAGAGTGGATGTAGTCTCTCAAAGAATTTGTATTAGCCGCCTATCAAAACCGTATATTCAGCCCGACAAACTTCATTGGTGTAGCGGTTTTTCATCGGGTTACACCACTGGGTGAAGGAGTGGCGGACTGATCTTTGAGCTACTATGTAAGCTGACAGGATCTGTTACATACAGATGATCTATGGAGTCGGAGTGGTGACAGCTGGCGACTTGTTTCAGACAATTCCTTCGCCCACATCGGTCAGAAAGAGGTGAGGAGTCTTTCAGGCCAATAAGGATGTAATCGGCCGGTCGGGGAGGAATCATCTCCGATGAACCGATATAAACCAAAATTTTGATCATATGACATGCATGTTTCACAAAGAGAAACATTTTACGTCACTGGCTAGAGAGGCATCAATTCATAGCGGTCAGTGAGTAAGCCGTCTCATGAATATTGCGTTTCTGGTTTGCCCACAGCTTCTCACATTGATTTGGAAGCTGAAGAGTGATGTTCAGCAATATCTGTGTTCTGATGACTGGCATAGCAGAGTTGAAGCGCACTTGGGAATGGATAAGATGCTTTCAGCTTCTATTTCTTGCGCATTTCTTTTCCTTACATCATTTCACGGATAGATCATAAATGCTGTCATGCGTCTCGAGCTTACTGCCTTCCTCTGCGCATAATCTAGCCTATTCAAGTCATCGGGACTTAATTCGGTAAGATTCTTATGACTCGGGTCTCATCACTAAGAAGGATATTCGGTGATGCTGTAGCTCTCAAGCTCCGTAGGACGTCCTTCTAAAAAAGGCACACGCCGAAAGATTCTTGCAGAGCATTGAGCCGGTTGTGTGCGGCGAGTTGTCTGTTGGTAGCACCAGTAAGATATGGGTATCGAAACACTTACAGGATTGCTATATTATGTGCGCTCCTTGCTCCGGATTGTGAATGAGAGGTATGGAATAAAAGCAATATAACATGGCACTGAATTGTCCAACTAGATGCTTTTCTTAGTTTCTCCCATTAGGGTAATTTGGACGAGGAACAAGAAGTTTTATCTGTAAAAAGAGAAAGCCTCGTATTATGTCACTACGGCTGACCCATGCTTCTGCGACGCGCGTAAAGAGCCCGCGGTTGGCTAGATCCAACTTGCATAGCTCGGCGCGATCCGAAAGCTTGCGTCGTTCTATCTAAAACTTTGCTTCTGCACCTTATTTATAGAGTTAATATAGGACTAAGGACAAGGCAGCCTCTGATCGTAAGGAGATCCCCTGTTAGTGCATACGTCGTGATGCGTAGGGGATGACGACGACTTATATCCACTATACACGCGGCTATGCGGGTATCCCCAGAAGTGGGGAGTTTTGCTCTTACACTGACATTGGTTACCCGTCGAGCTGAGAGGGTTAGTTGATAGGCGGCTCCGGATACTACTGTACAGGCATTGAGAACTTTTGCACACATTGGCAACGTAGTTACATAATTGTTCATGCTTTCGGCCGAGAAATCCCCGTCGTTTGCGCCTGCGCCACGGCTGTTGAAGCACGCGATAGCCTTGCATCGTCTACCAACTGCTAGCTGAGCTATGAGGACGGGGATGCTTGCTGACGAGCCTCATGAAGCAACCCGGCTAATCTGGCCGGCAGCTGGAAACAAGCTCCCAATTAGATCCACCTGAGATGATGGAATTGGACCACACCTTACGTGTTCAAGTAGCTGATAGTATCGTTCTTTTCAGCCTTGCGAGAAGCCCTGCGGGTTGAACCAACCAACGGCCTCGTAATGCTGCTGAGAAGCCGAAGAGCGAGGCCTCCTTTCTTCAGCTCCGCATTGAGAGCATGGTGTTTTAGCGATGATACGTATGTAGTAATGTTGCCGATTTGCCTGTTTTGTCCCAAATATGAGAAAAACGAGTAACATTGATTCGTCATTTAGATGGCTTGGTGCTCGTTTGATAAGTCAAGAATAATAACTACCGGAGTAACGAGAGTCTTTGCAAGGGTCAAATTACAACGGACGGTAAAATTTCACTTCAATCTAGTAGTTTCTTTGTAGTAATTTCGTCTAATTCTGGAAAGTCTTTAGCATTAAGCATCTATAAATGGCTTAACTCTACTTCCAACATACATCCAGCCTCCCATTAGCAGCCACAGCCGCAACTTTGGCAACGCTTCCCACAACCAAAATCATCATCATCTAAGCCGCAATCTTCAAAAGTTTTACACGTTGCCCAAGCACCATATCCACCCTGAGAAGCAGTCCAGCACCATTTGCCGCCATCATCGCAGGCCTTCCAGCAATACCCCCTGGTACAACCATAAGGGGCAGCGTAATAACAAGCTCGCTTTACCCCAAAATAGAGTGGGAGAGCCGATGTGCCACTGCTTTGACTGACATCAGCGGGAGCTAGATGTGCCCCATCCAATATATCAATGTCGTCCTGAGTGAGAGGGTGCTCTTTGCACATCCGGACGTTGTCCAGGGAGATGCCGCTAGGGAGCTGGTTGGCGTCCATCTTCATGACTTCAAGGTCTCCACAGAGTTTCTGGGGATCAATATCTCCCGGAGAAATATTTTCCGGTCTTACAACAGACGCAGCAAAGACAATGAAAAACAGTGTGGTGGTTGGTGTCTTCATGATGACGGCCTCCAAGGGTTTGGCGGATAATCTCCGAGCCACACACAGAGGCAAGAGGAATAGGTTGCTTTGGGTCGCTTTAAATATGGTGTTAAAAGCCTCTTAATAAGCGGACTTGGAAGAAACTTGCAAAGTGTTTAAACACTAATCTAGACCTTGACAGACTGGGGGATATTCATCCTGTTTTATAGAGGCCAAAAATCCTCAGTTGCCAACATTCACATGTGCTATTTTGAGCATTTGGGTTTTCATTTGTTGTTCATATCTCGTATTCCCCATCTGGTAGTACTCTCTATTTGGTATAGACGCTTTCGTGTCGTGATAGGCGCGTGGAGACCTGGAATGGAAGTTGCGGGAATGCCGTCACATGGGACCATCTGCATAGACGAATTAACTGACTGATGGGATGAAGACAAACAAAAACAAACCTCGAGGGCTGTGCAATGGCCAATGGGTGGATAATACCATGTATGTGAGTGGTGGCTTCTTTCTTAGGCGTCAGAGTGATAATTTTTGCTGACCCTGGTTGTTCCGCCAATTGCAGATATAGGGAGTCTCCCTTCCGTCCCTCCCACTCCTCCCCATCTTTCATCATCCAGTTAGCACTAGGGCATTACTTTACCAACCAATCCATTACATCACCATCTTTACCAACGCTAGAAATTTGGAAAGTCTTTCGAAAATGCTAGCAAACCACCTCCTCCAAATTGCGGCCGTCGTTGTCCCTGTTACCGCCGAGGTTGTCTCTGGTAAGAGCCAACAATGATTCCAAACTGAGGCTTTTTCTCCTATTGCTCACCGATAATAGCAACCTTCGATCCTCTCTACGATGACCCTTCTCGATCCTTGAACACAGTCGCCTGCTGGAGAAAGAATGTCGGGTTCATGCCCAACTTGGATTGGCAAATTCAACAAGATGCCGTTGGCTTCATTGGGTTGAACAAAATCGATCGGTTGAACTCTGGCAAGTGTTTCTCTTGCTGGACACTCGAATACAACGACAAAACTATATCACTCCTTGCCATCGATAGTGCTGAGTCTGGAATCGTCATGTCTCTCAGCGCTTTACAATATCTCACCGATGGACGGGCCCACGAGCTGAGCCGCGTCGATGTACATGCCAAGGAAGTAGACACGTCAGAATGTGGACTACCGGCAAACATACTGCATGCATATGATTTCTAATTGATCATGCTTGCTCGTATAGATGGGTTATGAGTACGTCATGAAGTTGTACTGGATCATTTACCCTCACCCCATAGTGTGGAACTAAAGTCTTGTTTGTGTTGTGGCTTCTACCATTGATCCTGCATAGCTATACAGTTCAAAAAAAAACATTATGTTAACTTTTCATTCTCAGGCAGCCTATTTACCGATATATTTTCATACTCTACACATGGTACTACGCGTTTCGGTCGAATTTCGGTCGAAGGAGTAAAAGAATATCGGCAAGACATGCCGAAGTTATCTTCTAAGAATAAAAGGAGTGCTTGATGTTGTCTTGTATTTTGGTATATACATACTAGTAATACGTGACAGTGTCTAAGCCACGATCTATATACTATTACTTCATCCACTTGGCCATTCATTACAAGTATATAGAGGTATCTGTAATTGCTGATACTTTGCTTTGACGATATCCATTGAGCATGCAATTCCTACAAGTATCCTTGTTTGTCAAAAATGTTCCTACTTCCCTCAAAGATACAATTACGCATTATATCTCTGAGGCAGCAATAGCGCTTTTGTCCACCCACTTGAGACTGGACATTGCCTGGGGGTAGACACATCTTGATCGTTATATATACCAATGTGTAAAGGGATTCGCTCTCTTCATTGGCAGCCCTCAAATGGAGGGCGAGTCTTAAGGCCGTATGTCGACCATAGCAACGATCAGTCAGTAATTTACCTGAGACTCCGCCACATCTAGGTATCTCTGATCCCGCGGCCCACCCAATCCTTTCGGGTATCGGACACAGCCCAAGTCCGCGTGTGTAAGTTGTATTAAAACTTGCCTTATTGGAAAAGCTACCGTCTAGCTCGGTTCTGCCTAATGCCTCAAAGCCGGGGTTGCTCGCACTAATCAATACATTACTGAAGGATAGTCACGCTTGGTTGAGACAGTCAATTACAGCAGACTCTATGATATTGCCAGCATTATACCAGCCACTGCTGATTGAGAATTCATTATACTACTGATATTAAATAAACTTCATTATACGGCTATCGCCCCCCCGCATGATGTCTACAGTCTGGACGAGTCGTCGCATTCTAAGCCTCGCCAGAGCCCGGCTCCTTTCTAGCAGTATCCTCGATATAGGTAGCTGTGGGAGTGACCTTAGCTTTGCTGAAGTTTCGCAGCGATTCTCCAGATGCGAAAAGTTCGTCAACTTCTTCGAGACTCCGTCCCTTCATCTCAGGAATGAAGAAGTAAGCTACACCAACCATCACCCAGTTGATGGAGCCATAAATAAAGCCAACTTTAGCACCGAGTGCGGCGTATGGCGCGTTGAGCAGATAAGGAATTGTGAACGAGGTGACAAATGTGGTGATGATGGAAATGACGGATGCAAAGAGGTTGGTCTTTTCCTTGACACGGGTGGAGGCCGCCTCAGACACCACGACATATGACACTGGGGCCCATGACAGGTTGTAAGAGCAAGCGAATAAGATGAAAGATGCGACCTAAGAATCGTAAGTATACGTAATCGTAAGGAGGAAATATAGTCTCATAACTTACCAATGCTCCTCTCTCAGAGTCGTTGGGATGCTTCTCAAGTCCAACACCGCCAACAATAAACAGGAAGATAGCCATTCCAGAGCCACCAATCATGAGCATGGGGCGTCTGCCAATTTGGTCAATCATAAACCAAGTAGCAATAAGACAGACGAGACCAGTAACATTGCTCAAGATGTTGAACAGGAAAGCCTGGCTCTTGTAGCCCTGAGACTGATAGAACACAACAGAGTACTGGCTGGAAAAGGCTTGTCCGGTAATCTGCTGGCCGAACATGGCAATCACAGCAACCATGGTACGCTTTCGGTTTTCCTTGTTGAAGACCTCTGACCACGGGCCCTTTTCCTCTGTAGAGTGGGCATGGCGGAGAATGTCAATTTCCTGCTCAATTTCGGCTTCGGTGTGGTTCTTGTAGAGTCTTCGCAGGGAAACTTTTGCCTCTTCAGTTCGGTTTCGGGTAAGGAGCCTGTATTTTGTGAATAATTAGTTTGCTTTCAAAATCAAGAAAATTCGGTTTACTGCTTACCATCGTGGAGATTCGGGAACAAGAGGCAGCAGAGCCACAATAAATGCCGGAGCAATGAATTGCAGACCGACGGGGATCTGCCAGCCTTTATCACCAGAGATGTGCTGAGTTCCAAATGTAACCAGCGAGGCAATCAGCTGGCCAAAAACAATCATGAGCTGCAGCGTAGATGTCATCATTCCACGGAGAACTTTGGGAGAGGTTTCAGCCAGGTAGATAGGGACAACAACGATGGTCATTCCCGTCATGCCGAAGCTGATGAATCTGCCCACAGTGAATTGTGCACTCGACCTTGCAGTTGTCTGCAGAAGAACACCGCTGTAGAATCCATTGTCAGTAAACTATGTACTCTACAAGAGAAATTCATTAAATCCAATCGTTTTATCAAAGGGTGACCCACATGAAGGACAAGCAAGCCAGGACCAAGACACACATCTTGCGTCCGTATCGCTCGGCAATCGGTCCACAAGCAATGGCACCCAGAGCCTTACCCAGGAAGGGCAGCGACGTCATAAGAGAAGACAACCATGGGGGAAGTTTGCAAGTGCCTGTTGTGGGATCACATTGACCGAACCGCTTGCCGAAGCTCTGCATGCCTTGAACTCCTCCAAAGTTGCCAACATCGTAACCAAAGTTGAAGGCGCAGCTGCACATGTACCTGGAGAGTATCATGTTTATTAGAAATACGTTTGATTTAGACAGGATAGAAATATATTGGGCACTTACAGCATGATGAACAGAATCGTGCTGTTAAACTGCTTCAAGCGGTGACCTACAGAGAGGTCTACCGAACCTGTATCGCCGGCCATCTTGGATATTTTTTCAATACTTTGACGATGATTGCGATGATAATAATAAGGGAAAAGATTAGGAGAGTTGATGGATGGAATCAAGGATAAAGTCGAGATGATCTTCTATATCCTGGCGGCGAAAGCTTGATCGCGTTCGACCGCGTTTCCGATGCTGCAGACTCTGCCACCATCTCCGGCGGAAAAAAGACAGGATTATTCACGACATATATAGAATGTTTGAGCATCGACGCCTTGCAGCCACAACTGTATTGGCACGTCGCTTTGTCAATCCTTGACGCGCCGTGCCTGGATCGCAGCCCATTGCACCATCTCAATGGATCAACTCGCAATGGACGTTGTCCGCAGCAAATGCTGGGAGTAGCGACCGAAGGCCGTCAACTAGGAGGCCGAAGTCCGGGGCGAAAGCCGGACACCAGCGAGGGCCGCGAGTCAGAAAGTCAGAACAGTCTCGCCTCTCCGCATTGAGAACTCATGCGGAGAGCCCTGGGCTGGAACTAGACTGGGCTTATGGCCCCACGATCTCATGCTTTAAGACAACTCTACTATGGAGAATCCCCGTATCACAGGTCTCGGGAACACAAAGTATGTTCATGTAGGCGAGAACCAGAAAGCTGGGGGAGCTCGGTTCCGCGAAAGCCACCCCGAATTCCATGTGGTCATGCACAGTTTCTGACCAGGACGGATGCCGACATTAGTTGCCATCTCTAGTGATGTAGCAATGGTTCAGGCACTTGGGATGGATGGATCCATACCTAATGCAAGATAAAAAAAAAATGACGAGCTCCATATATTGAACTTGATCTTATGATCATCGCGTTTCCTGCCTTCTGCTATTCTGCTCCTTCTGTCCTCTCAACTAAGCTCACCTCTTGCACTGCCAACAAAGTATCAAGCAATGGGCAGCCAAAAGGATAATCGACCCAATTTCCTCGTCATTGTTGCTGATGACCTTGGCTTCAGTGACCTTGGCTGCTATGGCTCTGAGATAACAACCCCTCACATCGATTCGCTGGCCTCCCAGCAAGGGTCTCTGCGCTTCACACAATTCCACGTTGCCGCAGCTTGCAGTCCTACTCGTTCGATGCTTATGACGGGGACGGACCATCACATTGCTGGACTTGGACAGTTACACGAGTTTGTACGCAGCTCACCTGCTCACCAGGGCCAACCAGGCCATGAAGGTTACCTACATGAAAGGGTAGTTGCTCTTCCGGAGCTCTTATCTGATGGAGGGTATTTCACGGTCATGAGTGGCAAATGGCATTTGGGCCTACAGAAGCAGCATCTACCCATCAAGCGCGGCTTCAAGAAGAGCCTGGCGCTGCTGCCGGGGTGCGCGAATCATTACGGTATGTGTGCTGGCCAGCCGGATCCCGGCATCGTATCCCATCTGCAGCCAATTGCGTTTACTAACAAGACAAATCAATAATAGCTTATGAGCCTGAATACCAGGATCCCACCTCAGAGCCCGGGCGATTCTTCGAAACCGCAACGCGAGCACTGCATGCAGAGGACGACCACTATCTAAATGAAAAAGAGCTCGGCGAGGACTGGTATTCATCAGACGGCTATGCGAGTCGGATGATTTCTTACCTCGAAAATCGTACCGATGAGGAGCGTCAGCAGCCCTTCTTCGCCTACCTCCCCTTCTCCGCACCACACTGGCCGCTACAAGCACCCAAAGAGGTGTGTGACAAGTACAAGGGTCAATATGCAGATGGACCGGAGGCACTGCGCCAGAAGCGCCTGGAGCGACTCAAGTCTCTTGGGCTGGTCAGTCAAGATGCAGTGGCCCACCCCGTTGTAACCACAGGGGCCGAAGTCAAGAACTGGGAATCTCTCAATGAGGAGACACGTGCCGCCTCTGCAAGGGCCATGGAAGTGTACGCGGGGATGGTGGATCGCATGGACTGGAACATTGGTCGTGTTCTTGATTATCTGCGGAAGGCAGGCGAATTCGACAACACATTCATCCTGTTCATGAGCGACAATGGTGCTGAGGGAGCGAGTTACGAGGCGAGCCCCTTGGTTGGCGACAGCATCATGGCGCATGTGAATAAGTACTACAACAACAGTCTAGACAACATTGGCAGGGGAGACTCATTTGTCTGGTACGGCCCTCTTTGGGCTCAAGCAGCAACCGCGCCATCACGGCTGTACAAGATGTTTTCTACCGAGGGAGGCTGCAGGGTGCCCCTAGTAGTAAAGCCTCATTCAGGCATCAATAACCAGCGTGGCAGCGATGGTAGCGGTGTGATCACCGACGCCTTCTGCACCGTCATGGATATCGTGCCCACGGTTCTGGACCTCGCAGGGCTGAAACACCCGGGCACAGAGTACAATGGCCGCAAGGTTGCGTCTCTCCGCGGCCAGAGCTGGAGAAGCTATCTCGAATCAATCAGTGGCTGGAGTCGAAAGTCGCCCATCCATGAGGCTGACTATGTTGCCGGGTTTGAGATTGCGGGATCCGGAGCCCTGCGTCGCGGGAACTGGAAGATTACGTTTGTACCTGCACCCAAGGGTCCTCAAAAGTGGGAGTTGTTCAACCTTGATGCTGACCCTGGCGAGACAAACGACCTGAGCACAGAGGAGCCAGAAAGACTCAAAGAGATGCTCGTTTTGTGGGAAGAATATAGAAAGGAGGTCGGTGTCGTTGGCCTCGCTGGTGAATACCCGAAAGCCGTCCAGGGCGCACAGCAAACCACGCTCAAGGACGAGATGGAAGATCCTTATGCTTGGATCAAGTATATAGGGCGGCCAGAAATAACGCCAAAGGAGCTGGCAGAAATTGTCCCAACCGCATAAACGAGATGCGCTTGGGTAACCTCTTGTAATAAAAGAAGAAATAAAAATAATGACATAGAACAAATAAAAATGAGTAATACGGAGCAATTGCTCTCCATAACAGGGGTCCAGCCACTGTTCCTTGGCGTGCTAGTACCAAGTCCTTCACGTTATACTTCTTCCGTAACGGATGAAAATTGTTATTTTGTCGTCCTCCAGAATCTGGTCGGACGAGGCTGTCATATATTACTCGAACTAATGTCGAAATCTAACCATGATGGCGGCTCCGATATGTCCCACGATATGTAGTTGGCCATCTCACCCGCCATCCGGATGTAATCCTCTGCAAGATCTGATAAGTCTACCATCTCTTTTGGCACTTCTCCCTGGATCTGAGCCGCAACATCCTGGTCGTTGACTCCAGTAGGCGTAGGATGAGTTGTAGATGCTAGCTGAATGCGGTCTAGAGAAAAGTCCGTGGTTTCCAAGACACCGCTGTTTCCAATGCCGCCACCGACGCCGCCGAGCGCCCCCTTTTGAGGCATGGAGATGATGGGCGGTGGGCGGACTGTTGAGGGTGAGACGGGATGATCGTTGGCGGCTGGTGATGATCCCCTTCGTTGCTTTTTTTGAGCTCGAATTTCTTCTTTGGCGAGGCGGAATGGAGCTAGGCTGCTTAAGAAACCAGTATCTTCTGGGCCTGTAACCTCGGCTTGTTCGGAGTCCATCGATCTAAAAAGAAGAAAATTACAATGGTTAGACAGTCCTGGTAGGATTTGGGGAAGGGTGACGAACACTGGGCTTGGGTAAGCTTGCCACTCGGCCACTACGTTGTTGAAGTCGAATTTTTCCAGCAGTGGTAACAAGGCCTTGTGCTATTGCAACAGTCAGCTTCAATCATATCCTTCACATTACCAACAGGGAATATAGACTGACATAGGGATTCGGCTTGTCTTTCTGAAGGTGAAGAATGTCCAGTGCCCTCATGTTTAGCTGGATATTGTAGCTCGCCCGCTCTCGTACATCGATGGCATTGGACGTAGCCGTAGCAGTGTGAATGATCTGAATCTTGGTTGATTCGAATGTGGCCATAAGGCTGTGTAAATCATCGAAAACACGGACGCCATAGCTGAACCCAACGCGCACAAGTCGTGATATTTCGTCTGCGTGAAACCGACACCGTTCTTGGCACTGCCTGCGAAATTCGAGAGGGGCGGAATGGAAAGCAGCCGATAGTGGAAAGACGTATCCTGGGAGTGAAACTCGAAGTAGGTCGCACACAATTGAGTGGTAGAGGAAATGTAGCATGAAGACAGCGCTGATGATGCTGAGTTCTTTATGAACGTATGCGTTGAGGTCGGATATAACCAGTTGCTCGGGCAAGCCAGCGTACCATATTTCCAGCCGCTGAATAATGTCGAGAAGTGCAGATCCAGGATCCCATATGTTGGCCTCCTGACTGTTGCTTCTGATCAGTCTACACACATGGTTAGTGATCGCCAGGAGACTATCAAGCTCTCTTCAGAACAAACCTTAATACTCGAGTGCGAAGCTGCACGAGATATATCGTATGAGAGCGAAGATTGAGGTAACTTCGATCTGGGAAAAGCTCAAACGTGCTCAACTTTGGTGCATTAAAGTCGAGATACTGCTGCTCCTGGGCAACAAAGTTTGCATCCGAGCAAGGTAGCGGTACGCATGGATAATCGTCTTTCCAGTACAAATTCCCGTCTACTCCACCACCAAGAAAACTATCAAGGATGTAGCAAGACCATAAAAGTCTTCTTTCGGTCTCCAATTGAGTCATTTGGGCAAGCCCAGGTGAAACAGGCACCTTTTTGGGAGAGTCAAGGCTGAGTAATCTCATGATGCGAAGACAGGATCCGAAGACGACAAAGGCCAGAGCATGCTGGTCCATGGAGATGGAATGCTCACATATAAGAACCATTGCCTATTAAAGATTAGAGATGAACGGCGAAGGACGGCAAAAGCCAGGTACTGCTATCACAAACCATCATTGTCGAAAGGGAAGGATTTGCTATCTCCCTCATAGCAAGATCCCTCGCTCGTTCAGCCCAAGCCGCTCCAGGAATGCCGTGAAACGGATTGTTAAACTCTGAAGGAGTGTCCAACAGATACATTCTATTGCAATTGTTAGTACTAAGAGTCCACATCAATGCACTGGGCGTTGTTCTCACCTTGCTCCAAGCGCAGCAACTATGTAGATGACAGCCTCTCCAAAATCCTCACTCAGTGTGCCTCTGTCCAACGCTTGATAAAAGGTTGGTTTGTGGATGAATCCCAAACAGCGTAGAGTAGATACCCGATCAAAAAACTTATCGGCCAACGACTGTAAATGAAACCTGTCTTGTGGTAGAGCATCTGTAAAGAGCCTGCAATGAGATGGCAGAAGATGGTAAGCTTTTGTCGGCCCAGAAGTCTCATGATGCTCTGTTCTTTCTTTCTTTTCTTCTCCCATTCTTTTAAACTCTCGATTATACATACCATTGAACGCCAGGTGATAGTTGCGCTGATAGGGATACGCCCATCAAGTTGGCCTGGCTCCCAGGAGTAGAAACGCTGCCACTGCGATTGGACGTGGTTAACATCTGGTCGTCTACTGGCATCGATGACGAAGGCGATTGGCTGGTGGCAGCGCCGTATTTGGCGTCATATTTGGCATTGTATTTGCATGCAAAGCCCTTCCTCGTGCATCGCTTGCAAGTCGGCCGCGTGCGAGAGCAGCGACTCTTTGTCCGGCGACATTCATCACAAGATCCAACCTTGCGCTTCTCAACTCCGGACGCTCGGTAGATGGTGTCCACCGAGTCCTGGATCCGCTGCCGTGACCCATCCTTGTGCGATAAAATCGCCGCCGTGTCACTATAACCGGGACAATTTACCCCAAGGCGATCGCAGTTGTGGCATGTTGGTGTTTTGCGGTCGCACCGAACCTGCAGGGGATGTAAGTACATGTGCTCATTGCTACCTGAAATTCTGGAATTGAATTGGCCGAATACGGCAAAAAGCAATTCCAATTGGGTTTGGTCAGCTTCCCTTTCGCGAACGGCAGACGACACATCCTGTTGACATCGTATCTTCCTCCGGGGGGGTGATTATGCATATGAAGGTGGGTGAGTGAAGAGTTTCAAGGCAAAATAAATGGAGATCTGGGGTAGCGGAGAAGTGGAGATGAGCATGACACATGCGATCACAAAATGGACAATAGAAATGGCGTAATGGAATTGCCCAGGATGGAATATAGATGGAGTTTATACGAGTATATGGTATGTAAGTAAGCACTGCAGTTAGAAGGCGACTGTCATCAACACGCAGCCCCTATTATGTGCATTGCATTTTCATCTTCATGTCTGGTTTATGAAGCAAAGGAAGCTACCGCAACAACACGAAAGATATTCGACAGTGAGAGTCTCGCACTGTCCAGCCATCAGCGCCTTGGGCCTGGACCGAGGCGGAAGTCGGGAGCGAGATGCTTGATTCCGACTCCTCCCCAGCATTTTCTACCAATAGCTTTCGGCGCTAATTGTCTTTAGCGCTGCGGCTACATTTTACTAGGGCTAGCAAGGGTTGCTCTGATGGAGACTTGCTTTTGGACTCGTGATGTCTCTGGTCTGGTGGATTTTCTTCTCTTACTTAGGCTACGTGTAAGAATGAAAAGCCACTCCATGGCTGTACCAATACTCGTTCTGTACTCCATAACTGATGCGCCTGCACCGTATTATTTAACCCGACCTTCCATCGTGCTGCAAGTAGCGCAACTCTTGTTATTGAGCTGGCAGAAAAGGAATCCATTTCTACCCTTTATAGTTAAACGTCTCTATCACTTAACCTGGAGCTCTTTTCAGAAGATAAATAGTCCCCTCATATGCTGAGTAAAGTTTATAGATCATGCCTCAAAGGGCCTGGTACTTAATAAATCATGGGTATATTCTCCATAGTATGTGTGCCTCTATGGTTACCGATACGCCGTATTACCCAACTGTTTGCAACTCCTCCTTCTTTGCCATAAACCTTTTCTCTCTCCTTCATATGCTATGTACATTTCTACTAGAAAATGTAGAAGAGAACATGTCCAGCTTCGTGTGTCAAGGGAGGTAAAGAAAACAAACAAATGAGTAGATATATATAAAGCCTGTACTCCCTTCCCTCAAACAATGGTATTATTAACTAGAACCGTGATAAGTTCTGTATCAACTTTCAGGCGTTTCTTCATTATGCGTCCGTCCGCGAATACGGTCCATGCGATCAATGGCAAACGCTCGTACCGCTAACCACATGTCGTGGAACAGGTTCTTGGTGGCCGTCCAGGACGTGACGACATAAACGAGACAATTCCAGAACCCTTGCAGCGGAAGCACGAAGACGCTCATAAATTCCAGTGGGACGGAAACGGAGTTGTGGTGGGTGAGAGAGTATAGACGATTAGCGCTAGAAGGTATCCATGTAATAAGCATGGCGGTAAAGAAAAGGAGAGCGCACTTGGTATATGACCAAGCGGCATTATCTCGCTCGTGATTTCGTCGGCGAATGAGGCGGAGAGCTCGTGATGTTGCTGAGTGAGAGGGCTGCCGTGGCTGCGGTGGGTTTGATCCTCTGTGAGGAGGCGTGGCGTAATCGTAATAGGTTGCGTGTGGTCCATCAGATTGGTTCGACTGACTGGATTTATTAGTTGCGAGATGGACTGAATGGGGCCGCGTTGCGGTGTCTGAGCTCGAACCAGCTGCATAGCTGTTGGGTTGTTGGAGGCCGAGGTTATGTTCAAGCTTTGTTGGATCAGGGTCGTGAATGGCCTCCATGGTAAGGGTCGGATCAGTGGAAGGGAAGGATGTCACTTCATCTATTGAAATGGGGTCGAGATCAGACGACTGGAAGATGTAGACTTGCTTCCGGACTTGGAAGATGGTACGGCCAGCTCGAATATAGATGGCGAATATGAAGAGGATGCAAAACCTTTGGCATGGTTAATAAATGTTACTGTTCCTTTACTGTCGCAATCCATATTCAAGCGTCACCTACCACATCGGGGCATAAAAAGCCGCCACCCTGAGAACATCCCATTCACGCGATATCCAGCACCATGAGACGGCAGGTCCATAAATCCGATCCCCTCCGCGATCTTTTACAAAAAGAAATGTGAATCCCGGTATGAACGGAATGCCATAGCAGAGTAGTAAATAGATGGGCTCTATCTTGCGCAGATCTCTGGCTTCGAACTTGTGATAAAAGGTGAGATAGACATTAATTGCCATGCATAACGTCCAAAGTACATCAGCTGGTAGGAAGCTGTGATTGATTGTTAGTCTAAGTTGTGCTCGCGGCTCAGGATAGCTAGAATAGAGCTCCGGACAACATACGTTTGGATCAAAAATGCCTGCGTTTGGCAACCAGCCGAGTCCGGCTCGTCTATAAACGATCGAGCCATCATTGTGCCAGTATTGGTCAAGATGTTGCCAAACGATGCATAAAAGATTAGGCGGTTAATTGATTTGCTGAAATACTTTGAGCAACAAAACGTGAGAATCGTAAACGCGCATGCCACCAGAGATATCGTTGAGCAAGTGCGCTCAATGACGACGAGGGCGTTGAACTGCTCCTCCGTAAGGCCGGCCATGATGTGATCGTTTTGATAGCTGAATACATCTGCAGGCTCAACCGTGGTAGATTGCTCGCTCAAGCGAGGTTGGGAACGTTTCTTCTTTTTCTTCTTCTATTTTTCTTTTTTTCGTGCGTGCATAGGGTGGCGATGGCAATACCAAACGGTTTGCGCGGAGTCTTTGAAGCAATGTATGATGAACTTGTGGCGATGATGGCTGGTGTTGCTGGTGTTCTGACGGTAAAATTTATCCTCCTCTTGTCGCCCTCGAAATCAAATCGAGTACGAGTCCAGCGAAGCTGTGTCGCGGCCTTGGAAGAGGGCCTTTAGCATCCATGCTCGGTCATTCTGGCGCTGAACTAGGACGAGGAGAGCTCAAGCTGATAATGAGACAAACAACCGACTGTCATTGCGCAAACGGACCGTCGCAAGCGTTGGATGCCGGGTCTGAACAATCCTTGATTGCACCAGCGCAGGCGCAAGGCGAATCTCTTGCGGTCAGCTCTCTCTTTTTCTAACTCTCGGGCAGATTCTCGCGGTCGCAATCTCGTCTAAGGCTCTCGGATCTCAGTTCCCCCACGGCGTGTGGCGCCAAGATGCCATTAATATTACAACCTGGCACCTGGAGAGACGTGATCCTTCTGCTACTACCCTGTACGGAAAACCCTTGCCGAGTGTCCCATGCCAGAAACAATTGCTGGGAACGAAAAGCTGAAGCGGTGAAATATGACAGCCCAGCCCAGCCCAGCCCAGTTAGCGGAGAGACCCCAAAGAGACCCCCCTTCAGCCCTTGAGAAATTGCCGACGGGTTGGCCGATCCCATCCCAATGAGCTCCCACCTTTATTCGCTGATGCTCCTGTGTCTGCCAATCATTGGCTGCATCCAATTGCTGGGGGTGGCTGGCATGGCTTGTCTTCAACGATCTTGCCAGGCTCATCTTGGTCAAGAGGCGTGTCCTCTCCCCCCTCGCAGGAATTGGAACACAAAAGTACAGCATACAACCAGCCCAAGCGTAAGCTCGGCACGGAATATACGAACTTGTCCGTACTAAGAACCCTCACGTGGATGTGCGTAATCCCTCCTTTGGTCAACGTTCGTAAGACAACAACAGACACACTGCCAATCGGATATCGTGCTGTCTTCGGCGCTTAACGGCCGATCTTGTCCCACACTGCTGCAGTAGCACGTACATAGCTACCAGCATCTCGGCATCGCCGCTCGGACGAGATGCTTGCCGGCTGCCATATTCATACCTTGGCTGGGCGAAGGAGGCTTTCCCCCGACTCCCTCCCTCGGGTGACGGTCTGCGAGTAGCATTCCGACTTCTACGTCAGCTAAACATCATGCTAGCCAAAATACAATTTGGCGTCGAAAGTATCGAAAGTAATTGGTGCCCGCTTCATGTGTTAAGCCTTATTCTGTGCAGCTAGACTGTATTAGTGCCGCTTTGGTTTTTGTTGGATCTGCCCTTTTGCGGACATTGATGAGGCTGCTTGCGGCAGTTTCCAGCTTGAGCTTTCAGCCAGCCGAGGAGCAATTTACCTCCTCCGTTTCTTCCGCGGCAGAACTAACTACTAGCTTGCCAGATTTTGTTCCGATTGTTGTTTTCTGCGATGCGATTTACCGACAATACAGCTCGAATTCCGAACCGCATTTCGTGGTCCGAACATGCAACGACGCAACCTCTTGACAGCCAGGTGGAGTACGCGTAACGAGATCGTGCATCAGCTCGGTGAGCCAATAGAGCAAGAAAGCAATGCAAGATGAGAGAGGATCGACTTGCTGCAGTGAACTGTTTGACTTGACCAAGGATCAGCGGTGACACTGTGAGAGACAAGGTAATTTTATTCAAAATTTCTCTCGAGCTGAGTCGCCGAATTACAGTACAGCTATAGCTACCAAGCTGCCCACAATTTAACAATTCCGCGGATAGTTAGGAATGTCTCAGACCCTACCCGCTGCTATTATATGGTTAAGTACTAGTAAACCACGGCTCAACAGATTAGAGACAATTCGTGTCGAAAAGGTATAGACTAATAGCTGCCGCTTCCTTCAATCGGTTAGTTTTTGAGAGCCCCTCAAGTCAATGACAACCTTTCCCAGGTGTTTTCGGTCCAACTAGTTGCAATGAGCGTCAGGAGAGTAGCTGCACAATATGGAACATGTTCCACCTACCATATACTGATACGCCTCGCGGGCTTCGTCCATTTTAAAGACCTTCTTGTCAATAACGGGTTTGATGTGGTTGGCATCGATTGCCCTCATGAGGGCTACGAAATCTTGGCGGTTGCCGGCTCCAATAGCTCGAATGGTAGCTTGGCTGGCAAGCACCTCGACTGGATTAAACGGCGGGTCTAGCGGCTCAGATGAGTCGAGATGGCCAACGAGGGAGATGATGCCTCCCATGCGGACGGCCTTGAGGCTTTGGCGCACAGACGACGCACCCCCTACCTAAAATAGTTTCAACTGCATGAGAGCCCGGCATCGTGACCAGGTTGCTGGACGGCACTGCTTACCTCGACTACGATATCGACGCCGGCCCCATCCCTTGTCAGACTCTTGGCCGTCTCACCCCAGTTCTTGTCCTCGCTGTAGTTGAGCACATGCGTGGCCCCCAAACCCTTTAACAGTTGAATCTTTTCTGCTGAGGAAGTCGTAGCAATGACGGTGGCGCCCGCGGCGACTGCTAACTGGGAACGAATCAGGGGATGCAGCCAAACTCTTTAGAGAACAGCTTTACATACCTGTAGAACAAATAAGCTTACTCCGCTCGTCCCCTGAGTAAGCACAACGTCGCCTGGTTGTAAATATCGATCCCCGTAGAGCGAGGTCCATGCTGTAACGCCAGCACACGGAAGTGAACTGGCCTCCAGCAAGCTTAGGTTATCTGCAATACGAACAAGGCTGTGCTCAGGATACACGCCGTACTCCCTTAGAGTTCCGTCTACAACGGCTCCGAGAGAAGATAGGACGGCTGCTGGAGTTATTGGTCCCGCTATGTGGTCCCGCATGAAGGTCGGCGCAACTCTATCACCGGCACGGAACGCGGTGACCTTGGGGCCTACTGAGACGACTACACCCGCTCCATCTGATACAGGAACGACGTCTTTTTTCAACGGAAAGGTATTTTTGCCCTATGAGAGAATATAAACATCCATATTACAAAGGAGAGATAGATGCCGTTGAGAGAAGCGAGAAGGTGGACACTAACTTGTGCGATCAAGATGTCCCGATAGTTGAGAGATGCAAAGTAAAGGTTGACAAGTACATCATAGTCGCCAATTGTTGACGGTATAGTGGCGGAAGACAAGTGAAGCGACTCAAGGCCATTTGCATCCCTCAGAATCCACTGTTTAAATGTGTTTGGTGTCATTTTGTGTCGATTGAAGCTATAGACGAGATATTAGTTGCTGCGACGATGAAGGAGGTTGTAAGGGCTTTCTATATGAGACTACTGTTTCATTCCACAGTTGCAGGAGATACACATAGATTGGCCTTTAAATAAAGAATTACGTCCTCTATTGCCTTATTTTTCTGACGGGCGACAAGTTCTTCATTCATACACGCATTTTGCCGTACCTTAAATTTTCTGACGTACATGTATGATTCTGACTGTTAGTGGTAAGGTTTCTGACAATGGGGTACGTGGGGCTGAGTCTACAACGTCGATTCATGCCAGATCCAAAACAAATATAAAACCTATGAAATGTCTCCCTCAACAATTGGAAGATCAAAAACTCAAGATTGACAAGTTTGCAAATTAACAACCTCATTTCTCCCTTTACAACATTCATCCGCCAAAATGAGCGACAACAAGAGTGCTTCTATCCCCCTTAGTGGTGTGTGGAGAGCAACTGTCTCAGCAAGAAGAAAGGAAGGCTTGACGAAGGAGGAATTCTCTCGTCGATTTGCTCGTCACGGAACGCTGGCCGGACCAGTTGTGGTGAAGCATAACGGCATCTCCTACTTACAGGTATGCATGATCGAGGATGAGATGGCCATGTAAGAGAAATTGCGTTGGCTAACTTTAAGAAATCATAAAGCATCACCTTACAGACACTCTGGCAACCAAGTTCAAGGAAGAGCTCGGTCCCCAGCTTGCACCGCACTTTCCCATTGCTGAGATCGATGGCATCACCACTCTCATATTTCCAACTGCTAAAGACTTGGCTGCGTTCTTTGCCGATCCTGCTCATAATGAGAGTTTGAATGCCGACGTAGCTGAATTTGCGGATGTCACGTCGGTGCAGTTTTCTGTAGGAGACGAGTTGGCTGTGGTTCAGGATGGCAAGCTGTTGCTTTGATTGGCTGTAACCACCTACAAGATGCCAGCAATCATTGTATAAGCAGGATATACGGATACATATAGCGTCGATAGTGCTACATTCAGATTCATTTCAATTGTAGTTTCTCATAAAAAGAGCGAATTCTGTTTATTTTTGTGCCATCTTGAATTATCCGTATTGCGGTTATGATCGAGTATTCCAAGCACGCAAAATGAACACCCAAAACTTATCATACAACATGGTTTCTTTGGTGGCGCAAGTTGAAGGGCGTCTACAAACGTACGGCAGTAATCCACTACAGTATGACATTGTACTAGAGACTTTGCTTATTGGACCCGTTATTGTCATACAAAATCACGGAGTTAGAGACATATTCAGACAGCTCTACTCTGTAATTCCGTCTTAGTCAGTATAAAAAGACAACTCCCGCGGAGTTTGAATTAGCAAAGACACAAACATGACATAACGGCTCACTGTAAACGAAGACGGCGCATTGCTATGTAATCAGTATTGTAAACTTAGTTCAAGGTTAAAATGTATGCTTTGCAACTTGCAACTACAGCCAACATGGCTGAAATTCTTGCTTTTGTACTACGTACCATTGGACCGGAACCGGCGGCAGCGGGTCTCGGCTTTCCTTCTCAGCAAAGATTCATGGAGAGCCGACTCTGTCGGTACTCCTGACTCGGAAATAGACAAGTTGCTAGATTAGTAACCAGGCAACTACAGTACTGTCAGAGGCCCCGCTATTTCTTCACACGGCCGTCAGAATCTCGCTGTCAGAAAGTTCCCATAGAGAGGCTGCTGCAGCCAGTTGGTCGGTTTTCCTCTATCTAGCAATTGAGTGTTGCTTCCGATTTGCTTCCGACTCATACCGAATTTCCAAATTAGGACAGGCAGCGAGAAAAAGAGCCACGAAAGAGCCTAGCTTGTCAACAATGCGAGACACTTGGATACCTTTTGTGCTGGGGCCGCAGGATGATTGGTCTAAAGTGACCAATGGCGAAGATCGCAAGAGAATCCAGAATCGACTCTCACAAAGAGCAAGAAGTGAGTGTTTTGCAACTCATAAGTTTTTATAATGGAGGAAATAGATGATGACCCGGGAAATTGACTTCGTTTATTTTTCACAAGGAGCTCAACTGAAAGCAAAGCGATCACCGCCCAAAACTAGCTCTGTAAGATTCGTGGATGTTGTTACAACCGAATCTTCACCCGATGCAGCAACTTCATCTGGTAGTGCGCTGTCGCTGGTTGACGACTTGAATACCGAATCGCTTTTATCATCACCAGACAGCAATAATACCGCCTATCCTCTGGCAGCAATAACAGAGGCCGGTACTGATGAAGACATACCCACTCAGTCCCGGCCAACTGAAGCTTTAGTCACAACATCGCGTCATTCAGCCCATTATCCTGAAACTCCACCGCTCAACTTGAACCAAGAATTCCTTTTCCTAACATCAACCAACATTATTGCTGCTTATATAGCAAACGCCACTCTTCTTCAAATTTCTTGCACTACGACACACCCTCGGACTTTCCACATAACTACCTCCTCTGCGCCTGCGTCACTTGAACCTACGTTGTTACAGAAAACTATTCCCCATCCTCCGGTAATAGACATCATACCGTTTCCTGGGGTTCGTAACCGACTTATTCGCTCCCTTGACGTCATTGACCTTGGAAAACTGTCGCAAGATTTGGTTGATGGTGCTTTCCGAGTTTGGGGTCACGCAGCGTGGGACGGCATGGGGTGGGAGGTTACTGAGGCATTTGCCAGAAGGTGGTGGTTCCTTATGGATGAACAACTCATTAGTGTGACAAATTTCTGGAGAAGGCAAAGACTGGAAAGCGAACTAATCATGAGAAATGACGAAGTGTCTGTTGAAATGTAGAATAGTGCCAGATAGAGAGAACGGCGTAGTTCCAACAGTACAGGACGCTTTTCATAATCACACGCCTCAATTTCTGCCAAGACTGTTTCAGGGACGGTCCGATCGTTGCTAGAAACACAAGAAAGTGGGTTGGTGATGGGAAGATCGAGCGCTACTATGGTTGGTTTCGCATTTTTCTGGACCGTTCAACTAGTTAGGGCCCTTTCACCTTGGACTTTCAACACTGATTCCTTCTTCATACTTGGGACTATGGTAGATCACAGGTATCATAACGCATAATCATCGTATGGCATGAGATACTTGCCGAGTTCATATCTTGCTGGGAATCATACGCTCCGGGGTTACAACTACGGCTCACGGTGCAACTATGGAACTCCGAGATATCACAAGGGTAATCTAAAGAAAGATGTTCACGACCTAAGATCTGCGACTAGTTGTAGATGGCAGTTCGAAACGGACCGCTCAATGTCCATGCGATCTCTAGATAGTTTCCTGGGGGAGGGTAGACGCGATGCGATGCTAGCTTTGGAAAGCATGGACCTCCCTGTTCTTATTGAAATCGGCCACGAGATCTGAGATCGATTGTTAGATCCAGCACCAATTTAGATCACAGACAGGGCAATCCCGGTACTGGGGTAAGGCAATCTCTCGGACTAGCCGAGATCATCAACACAGTACCCTGTGTCTCCAACGTGCCTCCTAAAGAGACTAATTTCAACATCATTTGAATAATACAGCTACAGGAGAAGCTCAAACGCCTTTAGGATCTATAGACAGGCACTGTTCTCAGATAATTGCCACGTTGGTGATCGTAAACTACGGTAGCAACCCACTTCCAACGCACACTAAGCATCGGGAAGATGGATCGTCAAGATTTCGCAACAGCAGGAGAAATTTCTTCGACCGATGACTAAGAAGGGCGTGTAGCCGGTGCCCGAATGCAACCTGACCCCTTTTCCCTAGCAGGTCGGGTAAAGAACCCCTTAATCGCGCAGTTGGACCGCTATCTCCCCGTTTCTTCGGGCTCCACGATCGTGATCAAGTAGTAGCAGTGGACTTACCCCAGTTTTGACCGGGTATTGGCCCGGTATTGCTTGCATGGACTCCACAATGCGGTCCGCTTTGGACTTCGAGATGATTCAGTTCGGCTGTGATTTGTCGTCACCTCCTCAGTTTGCGTGAAATCTCTGAACATGGACCGTTTCGAAAATTCTGTAAAAAGAGGCACCAGAGTTTTAGGGCCTTTTTAACGAAAAAGCCGATGGGGAACTCCTCAATTGTCCAACTGGGTCCACATAAAGTGTTCGATATGTTAGAAGTTTCCGAACAATTGATTCATAAGAATTCTTCTAGAAGGCCCATTGTCAAGCACCGTGCTTGGATACTGTCCAATGCTGAGGAGGCTGTTGACTTTCGGAGTTAAATCTAAGGTTAGGAAAATGCGAATAGAAATTTTCAAGCCTTCGGAGAGCCGCAATTGCCCCCCAGGGGGAGGCAATGGACATGGCAACAATACCTACTGTATGGACCCTCTCCGCTTATCCACCTCTTCTCGAAGGCCCAGAAACGTGACGCGGCGTTTTACTTGTGCTTTTGACATTCGGAAGTTGCCTTGAAAGTTCTTTTGTTTCCAATTGTTTGGGTTGTCACATGGTGGCGCTACTTACTCGGTGTGGTGGCGCTTTACATCGACGCTTCACCCACTTTTGTCGTTAGACGGCGACCAGCCGGTTCAGATTTTTCATTGACTAAACGTCCTAAAAAAAATCTGAACGTGTTCCGTTTCGGTATAGTTTTCCGGGTGAATTGCACTTTTGGAATCTGAAGTATTTTGTATTCGCTGATGGGTGGGAAGCATGAATGTTGGCGGGTCACGCGACCACTTACAGACAAGGCAGTAATTACATCGTGATGGCGGTTAAACTTGGTTGCTGTTGGGATGTCTAGAGTAGATATTATATATCATATTTAAAAACGACTTGGGCACTTTGCTGTACTTGTTCGTCTCATATCCATGGCCACCATTCTCTCCTATTCTTCGCTTGGTGAAGGTATGGCCATTTCCCGTTTAGGCTTCTACACCCGAGCCGACTTCGGACAACAAGAGCAGGCGTTTGACTTTTGACAAGACATCCATCAAGAGCCACTATTCACATGTAGCTGACCATTCAAACAAGGAGTTGAACACCGATGACCGAAACAATAAAGGTGGAACCACGTGGAAGCCTTCGAGGCTAGGACGCGTACCTGCTTTCCCCCCTGGTGGCAGCCGCTGTCACATCGGGGGGCACAGAACGTGTGTCGATTCGGGTTCCTGAGGCCAAACTGTCTTCAGTTTAGGTGCGTCATTTAAAATATGGACCCTTTTTACCCATAATGGAAGTCTGTTGCCCACAAGCACTAAGCTGTGTCGGTTGCCACACCGAGTCACCGTGAATGTCCCGAGAGAATGGAACGACTCGCCTCCAGACACTGTGATGGAGATGGAACAAACCAGCTCGACCCGCAACCCGCGCGGCTCTCAAGCGTACCGTCGGTCCGTATGGAATCGTAGTCGTAGCTTCGATGGGCATGAAAATCTCTGAAAGCTGCGGGGGAAAATGGGTCGTCCCATAGAGTCGAATTGGATATAAATATGGCCGTTGATCCCTCCCTCAAGGACAGAACTTTCTCTTCATCCTACAACACAAACAATCATTTCAATCAGCTTCGATTCATTCCTTCACATTGAAGCTTGTGTGTCATTCCTTTTGCACACATATCCAACTACTACAACTTTTCGGTTCGACAACCACTTCACTACACTCCCTCTTTTACAAAAGCATTTAACTTGCTTCCCACTTTCCAAACCTTCAAAATGTTCACCACCATCGCTGCTCTCCTCGCTGCTTCTGCTGCTTCCGTCTCAGCTGTTGCCGTCCCCCGCGGTAACAGTGGAAGCGCCAGCGTCACCCCCCACGAGCAATACTCCTCCTCCGTCGGTGTCCTGGGCTGCCTGATCAACACCAACCGTGTTGCCTACTGGCCCATGGGCGTTGGCTGCGACAACATCTGCGTCAAGGTCACCAACGGCGACCGCAGCCTCAACCTCCTCAAGATTGACCAGTCCGGCGGTGCCTACGACATCTCCTACGATGCCTGGAACTACCTTGGCTTCGGCGAGGGTGCCGAGCAGGACCCCCACACTGGCGGCGGCATTGCCATGAACTACGAGTTCGTCGATGCTAGCGAGTGCGCTGATCTCATGCACGGCGGCAAGCTGCCTCTCTCTGCC
Source organism: Trichoderma camerunense (assembly GCF_050948025.1). Lineage (NCBI taxonomy): Eukaryota > Fungi > Ascomycota > Sordariomycetes > Hypocreales > Hypocreaceae > Trichoderma > Trichoderma camerunense. Next base: position 29,138 of record NW_028145339.1, read on the forward strand.
TCCAACAGCATGAACTACGTCGCCAGCTGCATGAGCGAGCCCAACAGCTGGGTCAACAAGAACCACCAGCTCATCAACATCGCCGACCCTCTCTGCAAGTACGGATACGACGAGACCTGCACTCTGGATCTCAACGTCAGCAACCAGCCTTCTTGCCCTCACACCCTGGGTGCCCAGGTTGCTTACTCTGGCAAGGGCGTCACCAACATTGCTTACGGCACCGGCAAGGCTGAGGCTGCTGCTTAAGTTGTGAACAACTGATTTGGTTCTATACGTCTAGAAATGTCATTAGATCAATAGAAGAACTTTGCTTTAGAATGATAGAAGTACATACAATAAAAAGTCCATTATGAATCTGGCAATGACCTATTACAAGTACTCTCTCAATGCCCCATTACACACTTGACACTCTGGCATATTTGACTTGCTACAAATGACTTGCTGGCTTGTGAAGCTGAAGCCTACAAGACTCGGATTGGCTGCCAAATCAGTGTAAGCTGGCTAGATGACGTCTTTGGTTGACAATGAGGATTCGGCGCTCGGAGTGGTCGGATAAGATAAGGGACGAGTTATAGGCGGTATGTAAATATATGCGCATTAATGAAATATTTTGTTTATAGTGATAAAAATGCGAGTCTATGTAACAAACGGAGAGATAGAACTAGAGAGAATGAGACGGGGCGAGCTTGGGATAAAAGTGAGGCCGAATTTATTGGGCATGGAAGACGAAGTCCGTTTGGGGACATGTTGGCACCAAGTAATGAATGGGGAAGCCTGTTGCAGATTATTCTATCCATCGATGATACCTCGGTATATCAATCATTAGTACCTGATGCTTTTGGTTGCCAAGCAGGTATAACCCCCAAACTACTGCTACCAAGGTATCACCAGTTGTGCTACAGATGCACCAGAGACGTCAATATTCTGCATCCTTACGAGATTGTCTGCGCGAGACGCTGCAGAGACCCGCTGCTGCATGCTGCATTGAAACCCTTCTCTCGGCTTCTACGAGCCGCTTCTATTCTCTCCCATTCTCTTTTCCCGCGCCAAAAAAGTGCGTCACAAGCTGCGAATTCCCGAACCTGCGCACTCCGAGCGGCCGACCCCACCGCTTTGCTTTGCTAGCCCGGCTCTTAGTCATTTTGCGAGGACCGTCGCCCGGAAATTGATAATCAGCATCAAACAATCCCGCGCGCTTGTTTTTGCGAATAGAGGCATTGGCCAGAATAAGACGGTACGTATGTCGCTGCAAACCCGGCAAGCTGTTTCTGTTTCTCTCACTTCCTCTGCATTTACGCTGCCTATTCCTATTCACCTTTCCCTCTTGGTTCTGCTTCAATCAATCCGCCACAATCCGGTCGAGTCAGACATTATATCATCCCACTAATAATGCCCTCAGCTCTCGAGACACAGGCCGTGCGCCCCATTCACTACAAAATGACGTCGGATGCGAGATCTTCTGCTGCCGACAGCACTCAGCTGCCTTCCTTCTACTCTCCCCGAACCGCTGCAGTCGACACTCCCCAGAGCCGCGATGGCCAGCCAATCGACCATCTGTCGCTGTCGTCCAGCCGTGTCGACTCCCCCAAGACTCAACCTCCCCCGCCGTCTCTCCTCTCTCCAGCCTTCACTCCGCCGGCCACCCCGGGAAACCAGACGCCCACAACCGCCGGTCTGAGAGGAATTCCAGTCGACAGCTCGATTGCAACTGGAGGATGCGGTAGCAAGAAGCCGAGACTGCTAGAAACATTACCCGAGGTACAATGCGTTGTCCGGGCCCGCATCCCCACCGTCAACGGAACCGAAATGTTCCTCCATCTATACACCAACAATGTCGACAACAAGGAGCATTTGGCCATTGTGTTTGGCAATCACATCCGGAGCGAGTCCCTGGACGCTCCCCGCGAGGGCGAGACCGAGTTGGACCGCATGATTCGGGGCGCCTACACAGGCCGGCTGTACCCCGGCCGGACAACCAGCGGCATGGGCGGCCCTTCATCGGAGACGGAATCCCAGGAAGAAAAGACCCCGAACCAAGATATACCCTTGGTGCGAATACACTCAGAATGCTACACCGGAGAGACTGCCTGGTCTGCGCGGTGTGACTGCGGCGAACAGCTTGACGAGGCTGCACGGCTCATGGCGTTGCCGGGCAATAAGGCGGGCGGCATCATCATCTATCTGCGACAGGAGGGCCGAGGTATTGGTCTTGGAGAGAAGCTCAAGGCCTATAACCTGCAAGATCTTGGATCCGATACCGTCGAGGCGAATCTGCTACTGCGACACCCCGCTGATGCTCGAAGCTACGGCTTGGCCACCGCCATGCTCAGGGATCTGGGCCAGAAAGAAGTGCGTCTGTTGACCAATAACCCGGACAAGATCCGTGCCGTCGAGGGACCCAACCGGGAGGTTGTTGTAAAGGAGCGAGTGGCCATGGTGCCGCTATCATGGAAGGGCAAGGGCGGCTTCCGAAGCCAAGAAGTGGAGGGCTACTTGAAGACAAAGGTAAGAAACGAACGATTCTCAATTTATTAGATGAGTCTGTTTGCTGACGCTTGCTGTTTAGATCGAAAAGATGGGCCACATGCTAGACATGGGAGGGCTTACCCAGTAATTCAGGCATCACCATCGAGGCAGAAGACGATGTGTACTATTTTTCATTTCAACTATCGGGCATTTCGGAGCATAAATGGAGTTTTTCTTTTCATTTTCGGTTCAAAATGGAAACCATGATTGTTTTTTGTCAGTTGACCTTTGTTTTTGGGTCACGTATATACCAGTTTGACTGCATACTATAGGCTGGAGGAAAGCCAACCAAGTCGCAAACCAACATAATTGCCAGCCAGCGATGCCGAGCACACAAAATGATGATTTATCTAGAAAAAAAACAAGTAAAGGAATAAATAAAAATCCACATTCAATACAAACTATTTCACAACCATAGAACAGGGTGGATAATTTCCTTTCCTTTCCTCGTATAGTCGGTTGGTGCCTTGAGACCCCTGGACCTTCAAATCTCCAGCTGGAAGTCAATTGAAGGTCATCCGTCACACGGGGCGAATCCCCACCGCTGTACGGCTCCACTAAAATTTCAGCAGGACGAGGCAGCAGCAGCAGCTGATTTGATTGATGGCGCTTCTACAGCGCGTCAAGGCTGCACCTCCAGCGGCGCATTTTTCTCTATCAGAGCCCTGGGCAGCAAAGAACTGAACCTTAAACCTCCACTGATTCATCTCCAAATTTCCACCGTCGCTCAAACTTCTCCAAGACTTTGAACATCGTCTCCTCGCCTCTTCCGACTTACTGCCCTCTTCCAAACAGTCCAAACCCAACTCGATATGCCGCTGCATTGACGTCAACATCGCCGCCGAACATGCAACCTCAGGACATCCGCCTTCGGCTGGTGATCCGCCGCCACGGTCTCCCAGAGGTCAAGCTCTTGTGGCCATGTTCCTGCTCCGAAGACCTCACCGTTGCGAGAGTTCTGGAGCAGGTCAACGAGGTTGTTCCTCTCGAGAGCGGCGAATGGGGCCTTGAGGACTACGCCGTGGAGCTTGCCGATGAAAAGGGCGAATCGACCTTTGAGTGTTTGCATTTTCAACAAGTTGGTCGCATTCTGAAAGACGAAGACCAAGTCCTGTGAGTGTTTCTCCTTTTCTCTCATTCCTCTTCCTCTCTCATGTCTAACGTTGCTTTTAATAGCATTCGATCGCTCCTCACCGAAGACTTGAAAAGACGGCGGCTCAGCGGACGGCATCAAATCTCTGACGACGGAAGGCATTTGGTCGACGGCCTCCCTTTCGGCAGGGCTTGGCGGCGACCTCCCCACGACCGTCCTCACATCGAATTACCCCCACGGAAACGTATTCGAGTCTTTTCTGGCGATGACGACGAGGAAGAGGAGGTTGCGCCAGGCAGACAACCCCCATTCTATTCGATCCCCAAGACGCCGCGCGTCATCGATCTGCACCAGGACCAGTATTACGATGACGAGGATGATGAGGATGAAGACGATGACGAGGATGTAGACGACTATGAAGCATATGACAATGACTCGAGTTCAGTGTCCAACAGCCCTCCTCCCGGAATACGCCGTGTCGAAGATATATTAGCAGAAATGGATGAGTATACCGACGAAGAGGAAGATGATGAGGATCTAGAAAGGGAACTGCAATTGCTAAGGGAAGAAGCTGGCGCCGATATCAACAGCCTTCAAGCAGACAACTCCAACTCTTCACAATACGAAGAGGGAGATGATGAAACAGACTACCAGCATGACCCAAGAGACCTAGACCTGGGTCGATGCTTAGATCCATTGGGAAAAATTCCAAGTCCATTCGGCAGGGCAACTCCATCTTCAGCTGCCCCAGCTGCGAAAGACTACACCAACGTACCTGTGGAAATTCTCATAACTGTATTCCAGACGGCATTCCCCGAGTTGAACGCAGATATCAGGGATATTCTGAACCGAACGAATAAGGATCTGAGAAAAGCGTACCTATCGCTCAGTATGCTTTGCGAACCCCTTTGCACTTTTGATCAAATGATGGACGACTCTTATTTTCATCTCGCTCCATTCGCTCGTCGCGATGGGAGTGGCAGCGTCGCCAAGCCGGTTGAGCAGGGCAAGTTACCTCCTTTTGACACTCTCAAGGGGGTAACTAAGAAGCCGATGATTGAAGAGGTCGACGATTCGGAAGATTCTACAACAAATGGTGTTCCAATCCCCGCCCCAAAATCGAGGCAGAGGTGGTTTATGAAGGGCGACGAGTTTCTATACTCGGATTTTAATGATAGAAAAGCGGCAGAGGATTCCACGAGCGATTCCGAAAGTGATTCGGAGAATGCTTCGGAGAGTGACTCGTCAAGCGACTCCAGCGATGCTTCTCCGGACAGTGAATCGTCAGGCGGAGAAGAAGACGGCCAGATTAGCAATCATCCTGGGATAACCGTTGTCAATGATGAGTCAAGCGATGTCTCGTCAAGTGAAAGCTCTGATGACGACAGTGACAGCAGCAGCATAGATGCTGGGCAGAAAGCTCAGACTAGCCCCAAGGATCAGGTCGAAAGCTCGTCCGATGCGAGCAGCAGCGATTCTAGTGAAGCGGATTCATCCGAGTCTGAATCTGAGTCTGAGTCCGAGTCTGAGTCTCAGTCAGAGTCCGAGTCTGAATCTGAATCTGAATCTGAATCAGAAGTGGAAGAAATTTCGTCAAAACAACCGGTGCTGGTACCAGCTCAACAGCGTTTTGCTACGATTGCACTCCAGCCCCAAGTGAAGACACCTGCCAAAGTGGAAGTCACCGGCCTTACACGAACGCAAAAGCGAAATGCTAGAAGGAGACGCCTCAAGGCTTCGAAAGAACTGGATCCCGAGTCACCCAAGTTGGCAGACAGCACTGGAGAGGACGCCATGAGCGAAGATTTCTTGGCACGAAAGAAAGCCCTCCTGGCCGCTATTCTTGATGAATCTCACGCGAGTGGCGATGCACACAACGAAACTGAGATGGGAGATGCTCCTTCTTTGGATGCAGCGCCAGAAGAAATCTCGCGAGAGACTAAGACGAGTGCCCCGAATGCAAAGGAGTCAGAGGTACCGGATCCCAAAGATGAGCCAGCAAAGCGCCACGCTCGTGTGGATATGGGTGCAGGCCGGCGACTGTTGTTTGGTGCTCTGGGCTTAAAGGCCCCAGTGAACAAAGCGGACGAGCAGAAAATTCGCGACAGTCTGATGAAAGATGTTCGACCTCTTGTCAACCCACGAGTACAGAACGCCGGCGCAGACGATGCCAACGACCAGCCGCAGGACGATGACGATAACGAGGATCCGGATGCATGGAGGGAAAAGATCATATACAAGGCCGTGGAATGCTGCCACGAGAACATGACACTCAGCGAGCCTCCGTTTCCCTTTGTCCAGCGCTGGGATCCTCAGCAGCATTATGGTGCCATGAAGAAACGGAAGCGCGCATCGGAAAACTATCAAGCCGATACATCCTACGATGACTCCACATATTACTACGACGATGAGGCCGAGGAAGAGTACGTGGCAGAGACCAGGAAAAAGAGCAAAAAGAAGAAGGGAAAGTCTGTGAGCATGCAACATGGTAGCGTAAATCAGGACGAGGAAGATGTGGTACTCGACTATGACGAAGCACCCGCAAAGAGCAGCCAGTTCACGGATGTGGACGATCTTCCGTCGTTGCCCAAAGACGTCAAGGCGCTGCCTCTTCTAGAACCTGCGTCCGCTCAGCCTGGCATGGTCATTACATGGAACCAACTGGTCATGTCAAAAGCTACGAATTGGCAACCAGAGATGTTACCTGTTACTGGTTTGATAGTTCCTGGAGACGAAGACGGTGCCGTTCACGTTATTTTGGCAAGGCGAGATCGCGAAGACAACGAGAAGACCTACGACGAGATCACTGGAGAGCGAATATACGGCAAATTCGAGATTCCTGACGATCTAGACGAGGGTGATGAAGAAGAGGACACAGGGTTCAGGTCGCTACAATGGGCAGAGATGATTGAGCCTCGCATTCTGCAACAAGCACCCGCCGGCGAAGTCGCTCAAACATCCACGGATGCCGCAGCAGCGGCTGCCGAGGAGGAGATGCCGTCGGCCCATGACAAGGTAAGCGAATTCCAGTCGGGACAAGATTCATTGGAGAGCGGATTCAGCACGGGACAGGTGCGAGCTGCTATTGAAGATGATTTGATGCACGATTCTCTTGGCACACAAGCCAACCTAGAGACGGCTTCAATACAGTCCGGTCAACGACTGCCGAGGCTGGACCTTTCCATGTCTGAAGTGCAAATATCCACTGCCAGCAACAGCTTCGAGCACATTGGCCACCACCACCCCAAAGTAGTAGACGCTCAATCGGAGCACGTGCTGACCGCTGCCGCCAACCCCCAAAATGCATACTCTCCAAAGCTGAATCGTTGGGTAGAGCGTGGAGACGAGACAGCTGCTGACCAAGAGGCAGAACTAGGACCTAGCCTAGCGGATGCCGTAGCAGAAGATGTCTCGAATTCCGGCACGCTTGCATCAAAGAGGACAGAGTCGTCTGAAGATAATGGAGGAGGAGAGGAGGGGCGAGAAGAAGAAGGACGAAACTTGACGGATGGCGGCAATGGCGCGTCGATAGCGAGCGACTCAAACTTGGTCATTGCCTCATCGCAGTTCAGCGTCCCGAGTGGGCGACAACCACGAACGAGCTATTCCCTTGCAGAGGGTGCGCACGAAACGATTATCCCCGAAACATTACCACAACTACGCGAAACCACACCGATAGAGAGTCACTCGAAATCCCAGAGCACACCGTCCAGCCCCGCTAGCAGCAGCCCGTTTCCATCACTGGAGCAGATATTCATGTCAGCTCAGCCCACACAAAGTTCCGAGAGAAAGAGAGAGACACCCTCGTTATCAGCAAGTCAATCCATGCCTGCACGGGACGTGGAATACGAAGAAGCGATGCGCAAACTCGACGAGGGCCATGAATCGGATGCCGTGCCCGCGAAGGAAGAGCCTGATGAAGAGATAGTGATGGAGAGAAAACTATTTCCTAATGCGACGCAACCATCGTTATCCGCACATCACTTGGATCAAGACCTTCCTGCACCGCGTATTTCTCTTTCTCAATCTGAGAACGCCAAGGAGAGCAAGTCACAATTTGCTATTCCGGCGGGAAGTCAAATCATTGTCTTGAGCTCCAGTCCAGCCTCAAGCAACAGTGTGCCTGATGAGGTCAATGAGGTCAATGGATCAGGGGAGCCAGTGCGGAAGAGAGGTTTGCTGCCGACAGGCCCCGGATGGGTGAGGAAGGGTCCCCGGCACGAGAGAGATGTGTCGGGTAATACTACGACAAAACCCGCGGTGGCGGCTCCAACTAGGACCAGTCGGCGAAGGAGGTTAAATAATGAGGCTCTTGCGATGGCACCACTTGTGAGCCCCGTTAGCAAGCATAAAGGGGGGAGAAGGAGATAGAATATTCCTAAGGTGGCTCTCTATGTGGCAGTAATGGTAGTTACCACTTGGGGTATCACGAAGAGCCTATCGGTGATGATACCACGTATAGATTAAACTGTGTATAAACAAGAGACAAAATTATTAATATTAGAAGACATGGGTGTTCTCCTTACTGTTCCCAGTAAGCAGCTGTATAAATAGTTACAATTTTCGACATAACAACACACATACAGTCATACATCATACTTCAACGACCCCTTAGTTACACTGTTGTAACTCGCGATAATAACAAATCCCCAAGCCATCTTAATAAGTAAGCACCGCCATACCATTAAAGTCCGCAGCAGCCCCGAGAGAACTTGTGTTGTATAGTTCAACAAGTTTAGGAATGCGCTTGTTGGCATCACTCAGATCGAGAACGGATACAGCAGAGTTTCCCTTGCGAGTATATAGGAAATTTCCAACAAAGGCAAAGTCAAAGGAACCCCCTGATGTGGCCGGAAGCGGGATAACGTATTTGATGTTTTCCCTCGTGGCATCCAGGACGGTGATGTCGGCAACTCCGCCGTCGCCTAGGAAGACGAGATCGTAGGCGGGCACGTATTTGATCCAGCAAGTGGCCATTTGGCCGGCGACGTCGATGACACGGCTTACGCTGACTTTGTATTCAGGCGAAATGTCCAGGAATGCAGCGCCAAAGGTAGTGTCTGCAATGACTGCGCGTCTGTCCGAGATGAAGGTCAACGCAAAGTCAGCGTGCAGCTGGGGGGGTCGTGAAATAACGGGGTGGTCGCTTGGCACGCCGTTGATCAGCGGGTAGACGTAGATATAGCCTGGAGTCGTGTTGTTGTTGCTGCCATCTCCCTTGACGGTGACAAAGATAGCAGTCTGGGAAGGGTTGAAGAGAATATCAGAGACAGTCCCTGCCGCTGCGGGAGGGGGCGTCGGCTCGTCTACTTTCAACGGCTTCAGCTTGCCCAAGGGCTCAAGACGACCCTGTTTGGAGATGGAATAGCATTGGACTCCGGGCACGGCACCGCTGTTGGCTACACATGCAAGTCTATGCTTGGCTGACAGTGCCACTGTGTTGGGATATTCGCCGCCAGTTGATACCGGCTTTCCGGCTAGTATAGGTCGTGAAGGATCGTTTTCGGGGATTTCGAATAGGGATACTGTGTTTGAACCGGAATTCAAAGTGAGGAGCCATGGGCTATCCACCGCGAGGGCGTCTTGAGAGTGCAGTCCAGCTGATATCAGGGGTTAGCATTGGGCTTATTTTCGTCTTAGCTTCTATTATACTACTTACCAGGAACAAGTTGGCCATTCGCACCGGCAATACCGAAACCTTTGCCTCCTGTGGACGTGTGGCGTGGCTCAGATAGCTTGCCATCTCGGCCAATGCTCAGTGAAACCACTGATGATCCTGTTGGGTTATCTTGGAGGAAATATAGTTCGCCTTTGCTAGGATTCTGCGGCTTAGGGGCGGCATTGGCGAGGTGCACTTCAAGTGCGAGGAGATGGAGAGATAGGGTGAAGAGCTTCATGCTGATCTTTGATATAAATAGGTATAAAGAATAATAATAACTTTCAAAGGTGAATAGAAAGATTGAGGAGTTAATTATAGAAGAGATGGAAGAGATGGAAGATCTGGTGATGCTATAACTGAGAGATGTATACCAGTCGCCCGTCTGTCATCTTCTTTTATATGCTTTCCTACCAGCTGCCCGACTTTTTGTTTATTGATGCCATTGCCTATAGTAGCTAATAGCCAGGGGAAATTTCGCGGTGATGGAATCATTGCTTCTTACTTAGGCAAATTGTGGGATCCTTGCGGAGTTTCATGCACAGCATATATCTACGGCACATCGTAGCCGTGCTAGCGCTTACAGGGAAGGGGAGCTTTGAGAGAGCATTGGGCTCATAGAAATGCTTGTATCCCAAGAAGGCAACGAACATCCAGGGGTTCGTCTGGAATCGCCCGCTTCATCGGCAACGACAATAGGAGAGATGAGGCTATCGTCGTATAAGTCGCTGCATGTTTTGCGCCTAATTGGCCCCGAAGCGGTGGAAATTCAGCCCGAGATACTCAGCCTGTGTTCACTAGACTACGGCATAGGGCTGGGAAGAGTAATCATTTTTTGGAATCTAGCATAGAACATATATGACGTCTCTACTCCTTATTCCCACGGCATAGCCGAGTTTCTTGGGTTTTCGTCATAGTTGCCTCTATGCAGCCTTGTTCTGGGAGAACGGCCTTGCTATACAACAGTGAAAGCTTATCAGCCAATAACAGAGGTGTTGACCACTATTCGTTACGTTATTGTCGTGACATAGGAAAGCTACAAGGTGTTTATATCAGCCAGCTGATATACAGGAGAAAAAGCAATTGCGATTTCTCGTGATATCTATTGGCTTGTAATAGCTCGGCTTGTTAAAGCGCTAGAGAGAGCCTTGAGGATGTAGGGTAGGGACTCAAACCACGGAGTACATGTATTTTCTATGCTGTTTCATCGTCTTGCGAGCAAACAAGCATTCTGGTGCAGTATCACTTCTTGGCGGTATTACTAGCAATGCTAGGCAACTTCATGTAGGCAGCTGCAGTCATGTTTGCACTGGTTTTATGTCGGCGCGTTTCACTACGTCGAGCATCACACGGCTGAGGTGTTGGTGGCATGATTGGTTGGTTGGCCTCTGCTTGTCTAGTGCAGTCAATAAGCTGGCGATGGTTTAGCCCACTGCTAACGGGAAGGGAAGAATTAAAGTGTCCGTGTATTACGCTGTAGTGTGAGCACACCTGGAGCCAAAGAATGGGACAGGGCTGATGTGTGGGAGGAGGGGAGGAGGGACTTGCATGGACGGGGGGTGAAAGGGGACGATCGCCAGCCAACCATTTGAGGCTGAGGCGGTGCGTTTTAGGATTTCGCATTTCGTTGGAGCACAGGCGTGTTTTTTCGGGGTTGGTTGGTGATGGATGCAAGATTGATTGGTGAAAGAGGAGCGACGACGATGGGGGGGTTTAGGTTTATTTTCCAGGGAGTGCAGAGGGTAGATACTGTGATGCCGGAGCTGGATTTACTTGCTTTCAATTGTTCAACGAACGACGCATCATGGTGACTGATTGCTATGGGGATATAAAGGGCGCTGATGAAGGACAGTGAAACATTGATGAGAATGCTGCGGTGCTGTGTGTTTTGTTTGACAATAAGAGGTCGTCAGCGTTCGTTCGTCAGGCACGAATGAATGACGGATTGACTCATTCTAGGTTGTTTGCTTTTTTCATCTCCTCTGATTTAAATGTCTCATTTTTCTTTTCTCAAATTGAATTTCTCTTCTTTCTTATTTTAAGCTTTTCTTTTTTGTGTTGGGTATCTCGGGCCTGAGTACAACAAACTTTCTCACTTCTCGGGGGGCGATATTGGGATTGTCACGATTCCCCGATTTAATCGTGTGCTCCGGCGGGTGATTTTCCATTGCTCTGCACTTGCACTGCGCAATTACATCAGGGCGGTGTTTCAGCTGAATGAAGATCTGATATCGAGCTTCCTTGTTTTTTTTTGTTCTTTCTTCTTCACAGTTTTTCTCCCTTTATTACAGGGTTGAAATTCGCTGACGTCTACGATCTTCCAATTGCACGCCCAAAAAACTGCCCCGAGCTTCAGAGTTTCCGCAGTGGGGCCGGCCTATCCCAGCTCACGCTCACAGGCGCTGTCATGCGACACCCAAAGCGCCAGTCATGGTCTTGTGCCCTTTTCTGCGTTTTCTTTCTCTTCTTGTTCAACATTTTCTTCACCAGCCCGGTTCTTGCTCTTCCGGCGACACCTTCTACCTCTATTTCAGCATCTTTAACATCTTCAACATCTTCAGCACAGACGCCGCAGCTTGTACCCTCGCGGAACAGAAAAAGACCATCTTCAGCAGTATCACCATCAGCGCCATCGCCGGGCCTCGGCAGCGAGACTCCACAAGCCACCGAAGGCGCCGCTCCAGCTCCAGCTCCAGCGACCTCGACAACAGCGCCCGACGAGAGAATCCCGCAGCATTTGGTCCAGCTTGGGCAGCTTGAGGACGCTGGAATAAAGGCGGCTGCGTCTCTTCCTTCTCCTCCCCCCTACAAGCCCATCGTCACGCCGCCGCCGGATCAAGACTCCAAGCTGGCCAAGATGGGCTACAGCATGACGACATTCTACACCTGCGACACCATCGGTGGCCAGGAACACTGCGGGTGGCACGTGCCTGTTCTCAAGGCGGATGCGCCGACGACGAGGACGGATGTTCGCGTGGTGCTGGCGGTGGTGAGTTGTTTGGCCGGGATACTGGCCTGGGGATTGGTGTGAATGAATGAGACTCGGGATGATGATGGTCAACTTGGAGTATTCACGGCAGCACCCATGGGACACACATACACAACACTCACCCAAAAATTGGCTTACGAAAACACAACTTGGTACCTGTATTTTTTTTTTGTCTTTTGTTTTAACCGGATGGACGGTTAACGGATCAAATGGCTTCCATTGTTGGAAGGGCTTCCCTTTTGGGAGCCATTGGGCGGACGGATGGCTGGCCTGGGCTTGTGCTTTATTTTAGGTCGTCGATGATATCATTGGCCGCGGATTGGGTTACTTTTACTGTTGGTGTTACTGTTATGAGCTGGGCGTTTTGGAAACGGATTATACCTCTGAGACTGGATTTGAGTACTTTGGTTCTTCATTATTATTATTATTATTATTATTACTACTCTCATGACTAGACTGATACAATTTTGGCATCAATCACATTCATCATGCTTACACTGCATCCTTGACCCTTTGCCACCTACCAAGTTCGTTATTCCGTATACGAGCTCAAGAATTGAATGCAGTGCAACCGCAGCTCCACAGCGGGGTTCCAACTTTTGTGGCGGGGCGGCGGGGTAAAAACTGCTGCAATAGCGCAGACCTTACTCTGTACAGGGCAGTAGAAGCGCTGAAGAGTCGAGCTCTGTGAAATCCAAGCTCCAATCACAGCTCCATCATCACAAACGCCTTTCGTTTCCAGGTTCCTGCTTGTCGGTCTGTCTGGCACCGATTTTTCCAATCATCCCCCCTCTTCCATATCGTTTCGTTTCGTTTCGTTTCGTTTCGTTTCGTTTCTTCAACCAATTCTAGATACCCATATTCATCATCATCATCATCAACACCACCCTCACCGAAAATGCAGGTCCCTCTCATCCGTCTGCAGTGCGGCGTCAACTCGTACGAATGGGGCAAAAAGGGGAGCGAGTCGGCCGCCGCCAGATTTGCCGCTGCCACGCCCTCAGACAATCTGTCCATCCAGGCTGACAAGCCCTACGCCGAGGTACATAGCATGCGATTCGAATCATTGGATTCTCTTTCTGTTCTTTTTTGGTTTGCTAACTCACTGTCACCATAGCTGTGGATGGGCACTCACCCCTCCAACCCCTCCAAAGATCTCACCACCGGCCGAACCCTTCTCGATCTCTGCGCCGAGAACCAGCTCCTCCTCTCCGAGTCCGTCGCTTCCAAATATGGCTCCAAGCTGCCTTTCCTCTTCAAGGTCCTGTCCATCAACAAGGCCCTCTCCATCCAGGCTCACCCCAACAAGAAGCTCGCCGAACAGCTCCACGCGCGGGACTCGAAAAACTACCCCGATGACAACCACAAGCCCGAGATGGCCATTGCAATCACCCCCTTTGAGGGACTCTGCGGATTCAGACCTCTGGGGGAGATTGCCCACTTCCTGGAGACGGTGAAGCCATTGAGAACTCTGGTCGGAGAGAGCGAGGCGTCGCAGTTTGTGCAGGCTGCCAAGCAGGAGGGCGGTGACGAGGCGGCGAAGAAGAAGGCGCTGCAGACGGCGTTTGGAGGACTGATGTCGTCCTCTCCCGAAGACGTCGACAGAGAAACTGCTAGCCTCGTTAAGCTCGCCGAGTCTGGGGGCGCCGACTTCGCTGCCGGTGGTGTGTCATCCACCAAGGGCGCTGTCCTCGCCGAGCTCGTCACTCGCCTCAACGGCCAGTTTGGCTCCGACATTGGCATTTTCGTCCTCTTCTTCCTCAACTTTGTCACACTACAGCCCGGTGAGGCGCTGTTCCTCGTCGCCGATGACATCCACGCCTATGTCTCCGGTGACATTGTCGAATGCATGGCAGCTTCCGACAATGTCGTTCGCGCCGGCCTTACACCCAAGTTTAAGGACGTATCCACCCTGGTCGACATGCTCACCTACAACTATGCGCCCATCGACGAACAAAAGATGACTCCTACCGAATATCCCTATGCGACGCTGAACCGAAATGCCTACAGCTCTGGCTCTTCTGTCATGCTGTATGACCCTCCTATTGAGGAGTTTAGCGTTGTGCGCACTCTCCTTCGCGGAGAGGGAGCCAAGGCCACTTTCGACCCCTTGGAGGGACCCAGCATCGTCATCTGCACCGGTGGCAAGGGCACAATCGCCGTGGGACCGACAAAACAGGAGATTCAGGAAGGTTACGTGTTTTTCGTCGGATCTACCGCGGAATTGGTTCTGGAATCCGCCGTCGGACAGGACGAGGAGTTTACCACGTTCAAGGCATTCTGTGAGATTGATACATCTGGAAAATAAAGGCTGGAATCATCTTCTTCAACTTTTTTCCCCACATTATTTAAAGATGAAACGAATTCATGAGCAATTGGAAATTTTGGTAGGGTAAATAATACAAAACAAGCTAGAATTGAACTTTGAACGGCATTCAGTCAGGTAGAACATTTCATGTCACGTCTTGTCTTCCCAATGCCCACCGCGTCACGTCATGGCCGCTCCTCCGAATCTCGCTCTCATATGAAGCCATCATTCCCGAGCGCCTTATTTTAACAAGTCTTCTCATTGTGTGATCCAATCAATCAATGTCTGTACATCACTGCATTTCTGCATCCAATGGCCTGACTCACAGTTGATCAACATCTCCAGTTGCTACACTTTCACGTGACGGCTGCCGGATGACTCATCCACTGCCCCTCCATGAAAACATATTCAAGAAACACCTACCCCACCACGGTCGTGATACTCAAATCCCGTATCAACCTTTTTTGTTATCCGCAAACCCAAAATGGCTGAAGAGACGAAACCCGCCGTTCCTCCGGCCGAGAATCCCGCCGCCGATGCTGAGGCTGCCGGCCCCTCAAAGAAGGCCGCCAAGAAGGCTGAAGCCAAGGCCAAGAAGGAGGCGCTGAAAGCCCAGCGAGCGGCCGAACGAATTGCAGTTGCTTCAACCTCCAACGAGCCCGAGGAAGACCCCGCCAAAGACTTTTACGGCCCCGCCACTCCGGCCCTGCTCAAGTCCTTCTCGGCCGATGCTGAGGACGTCACCCTTCGATCCATCAGCGAGTCTCATATCGGAAAGAAGGTCGTCATCCGGGCATGGCTGCAGAACACGCGCATGCAGGGCGCAAAGATGGCCTTTGTCGAGCTGCGTGAGGAGGGCAATTGGGCCATCCAGGGCATTGTTGCGGCTACGGGCGATGTCAAGGAGGGCGACTCAACCCCCGTCATTAGCAAGCGCATGGTCAAGTGGGCGGGAGCTGTCAACCCCGAGAGTTTTGTGACGGTCGAGGCCAAGGTCGAGAAGCCCTTTGCTCCCGTCAAGAGCTGCCGCGTCTCCGACTTTGAGCTGCACATCTCCAAGATCTTTGTCATTTCTGCAGCTCCGGCTACTCTTGGCATGACCTTGGCCGCGGCGAACCGAGCAGTTACAAACTTTAGCGATGAGGAGGTCAAGCCCGAGGAGGGTGCCCAGGAGAAGGAGGCTGAGGGTGGTCCTCCGGCCGCTTCTATGCTGACTCACTTGGACAACATTGTCATGCACAAGCGATCTCCCGTTCAGCAGGCTATTGCCGTACGTTTTATATACAGACCGAGATGGGTGGTTTCAATGCGCTAACCGCAAGTTTTAGGATATTCGTGTCGAGGTCAAGCACTTGTTCCGTGACTACCTGAGGGAGCGCGGCTTCAAGGAGTTTGAGCCGCCGTGCCTCATTGGTGCTGCCTCAGAAGGTGGTGCCGGCGTTTTCTCCATGCCCTACTTCAACCAAAAGGCCTACCTTGCGCAGTCACCGCAGTTCTATAAGCAGTTTGAGATTGCTGGTGGCCGAAAGCGCGTCTTTAGCATTGGACCCGTGTTCAGAGCCGAAAACTCCAACACCCCGAGACACATGACTGAGGTATGCCTGCTCCGTCCTCCTTGCTGTTTTCATCATCTGTGATTTGCATGCTAACTCACTAATCTTCTCAGTTCACTGGCCTCGATTTGGAGATGGAGATTCGCAAGGACTACCACGAAGTCCTTTCCGTACTGGAAGGAGTGCTGTTGCACATTTTCCGTGGCATTGAGAGTATGTTTCTTTATCTCACCCCTTGGTCTGGTGCTCTCACAAACGTTGTTGTACTAATCAATTGCTATAGAGAACTGCGCTGCCGAAATCGAAGTCGTTCGTTCCGTCTATCCTTCCCCCGAGATTCTCCTCCCCGAGCCTGGAAAGGAACTGCGCTTGACATTCGCAGAGGCTCAGAAGCTGCTTCGTGAAGAGGGTCCCGAGGAATTCCGCAACGTTCGTGACGATGAGGATATGTCAACACCACAGGAGAAGGCATTGGGTGCTCTGATTCGCGAAAAGTACAAGACCGATTTCTTCGCTGTCGACAAGTTCCCCGAATCCGCGAGACCCTTCTACGCCAAGGTTGACCCTGCTAGCGACCCCAAGGAGCCCGTCACCAATGCGTTCGACATGTTCTTGCGTGGACAGGAGATCTTGTCCGGTGGTGAGCGTATTGCCGACCCCGATGAGCTTGAGGCTCGCATTCGTTACAAGGGAGTCGACCCCACCAGCGCCGGAATCAAGGAGTACATTGGAGTCTTCCGCGAGGCTGGTGTGCCTCCTCACGGTGGAGGTGGTATCGGTCTTGACCGTGTTGTTGCGTGGTATCTTGCCCTACCTAGCGTGCATTTGGCCGCCTATTACCCAAGAACACCTAAGAGACTATTGCCATAGATGTCTTAGAGAAAAGATGTACAAAAGATGAATAGAAAGTTTTGAGTTGTCATCTAAGCTCAGCTGAATCAGATGTGAGGCTATATGTGAGGCTATATGCGCGATGAACTGCAATGCTTCATTAGGCACCTATGATTTGAACTTGTGACCTCCTGGTCCTATGTCGCCCTTGAACGCCTGGTTCTTGAGTAGTCCTTCAGCAATAATTTCCTCCTTATGCTTCTCCAAGTCAGTGACATCCCAGTTTGCAGCAATAAAGCGGTTCCGTAAGAAATCCGCTTTTGGCCCGCTGAGGTAGATAGTAAGACTGCCAAAAAGCTCGACTGTATCTTTAGCATAAATATGCAGTTCAGGGCGCAGCACTTTGCTCAGTGCCATTCCTGGATGCACATTAAACACCCGTAAGTTGCCGTATTCTGCCATTCCACGTATGAGCGTACATCTACTTCATTTTCAATGGGACCAGACTTACCCTCATGCAACTGACTGAGAATCATATTAGTCGCGAGCTTCGATGATGTATATGAAGACTGCTGCGGGCTCGCAAAATAAGACGCCGCAGTACCGGTTTGGATGAATGTCGCTTCATTATTGGCTGATACGCGAGCAAGTTCTCGTGCAATTAGGAAAGTTCCCTTGACGTTGATCTCCTACAAAACTAGTTAATTATATGAAAAGATTGGAATCTTCGTTAGTATTGAGGGTACGAACAAAGGATTGCCACCACTCATCGACAGGAGCATCGCCAATGAGTTCCAGGGGCCCAAGTACTCCAGCACAGTGGACGACAACGTCTATCTTTCCAAAGGTCTGGATCGCTCTGTGGAATAGATTGCGAACATCGGTTTCAGAAGAAACGTCTGTTGCAATTGGTAAGAACTGTGTAGTTGAACCAGTTGTTTTCAGGTTTTCGGCAACTTCATCGATGCTCTGCTGGGTTCTCGCTGCGAGTACTATGGCGGAGGCATTTGCTGTTGCCCATTGCTTTGCTGCGCCCTGTACCGTAACTCGTTATTATTATAAGGGTTGACGATGCGATTCATTGAAGAAACTACCTTGCCGAAGCCGCTGCCTGCTCCGGTGATTAAGACTACTTTTCCGTGTGCAGTTTGCTGGATGTCTTTATTTGATGGGCTGATGGCGGGGTATACATCTCGATGGATTGTAGGCGTGAACTGCAGTGCCTCTGTCCAGAAATCGGGATGGTTAGCGTCCAAAGGCATGTTTTAATACGAGTCAATGAATATGTATCGAACGAATAATAAAAGATAGCTGTCTATTCCACACTTGAACTACAGGATTCCTTCTCCCGGCTACCCGGGCATATAACGGTCGCTAATCGGACTTGGTCCCGACCGGAGTAGAGGCGGGAGACCCATCTCCGGTGAGATCTCCGAAGAGTTGATTTGACCAACAAGCCAGGCTGACATCTGAAGGGTATTCAAGGAATGGAAGACGAACTCTATCTCTTATCTTGGATAACTCAAAGTGTCGAAACAATAAAGCTAGAATACTTATGTAGAATCTGAAACATGGAGCATGGAGGCGTGTTATTCTGTCGTTGCGCCTGGGCGCTGTTTTCGTCGGAATAAATGAGACAGATCAGAACGGGCGCGACACATCTTTTCTGCGTTACAACATATTTCAAATACTGAGCCTAACATTGACGCTTCGTGATCTACGAGGCCTCAAAGATGCACAGAAGCACTAAGCACGTGTTAGATTAAGCACCTGCTTCTGGAAGAACTAGCTGTGTGACCCTTGAAAAGGGTCTTTCGCAAGTGGAAGTTAAGGGTCCAGGTGACGTCACACTCTCAACAGGCAAAGAAGAGATGAGGCTGAGGCAGAATTAGGTTTGCGATGTGGAATATCGGTGGTGATGAAGCGCGTCATGGGGTGAGAGGCCGGAATCTCGGAAAGTTCTGCTGGGCATCGGCAATCTTTTTTCGCAGGGCCCACAGATACAAGTACGCGGAAGCGGTGCACCCACTGAAGCTCTGACTATGATCTGGACCTCATCAAGGTTGCGAGATCTGTTGATTTCCAATGCTAGCAGGGCGTTAGTGGCTGCTACTAACTTCGTTGTAGCCTAGCAGATGGCCTCAGTCGCCTGACGGTGAAGGAAAGACGCAAGACATGGCGGTCTGTGTTTTCTCGACTCGAACGGCTGTCGGAGAAACTTGATCACGGCATCTTTTGGTCGTCGCCCTGATAGTCTACGGCGGGACCGCGCCGGGATGGCATCCGGCTCGGTTAGCCCGCGGCATCAGTTGGATGAGGTTTTATTTCCCTCTTCCTTTTGTCCTCTTTCTTGTTGTACGCCTGACCGAGTCATCCGGCAGGTGATGACACACGTGGAATCAATGAGCCACTTTCACTCTGAGGGAATATGGAAAACACTGCCAGAAGCTGTGTATTGTACGTGGTAAAACCACTGATAAGAGCCATTGAGGTTGCTATCATTCTGTACGCGTAAGAGAACACGCCTCATGATGTTGGCTGAATACGCCTACAAGTACAAACCTTGTCAGCTGCTCGAATCTCTAGCGAGAGCTTTGCTTTGAAATGGCTGTGCGCTCTCACCGTATTCGTGCTCGGTAATTGATCCATGTGCCGGCGCCGGGCTATTCCGCAATGGCTTGGTTAGTACAAGGATAATTTCACGCCCCCCTTTGCCGAGAACTTATTGGGGGTCTTGAGCTTAAAGACCTACTCAGGGAACAAGGGAAGAAAAAAATCTTGAGCTCATTCATCTCTGGACTTGCCCTCATAAAATTTGCTTGTGTTGCAGAAGACTATACCTGGGAATACGGCGTTTCATCAACTCGACTTATTCGATCACGAGAGAGAGCTACCGACTGCTTTCTAAGACGCTTGAAAATTGGGGCCATGGGGGTACCTGAAGATCAGGAAACAGGGGCTGCTGAGCCTTCTGCGCCAGCTCAGAATCCAACTCAGGATTCAACACGGGATTCAACTCAGAGTCCAGCATCTGATATAGACGAGAAGGAGCAGCAACGACCTGCTGCAGAGGACACAAAAGATGAAGCTAGATCAAAAACTGTACCCAGCTCACGCTTCACGGGCCATCAGCTTTTTTACATCTTTGGCTTGGATGGTATTGGCGCGTTAATAATCTCTGGCGGCATCAACTTTGCTATTGCCTATGGTAAGCTTATCCTCTGAACCCAGTCCATCTACAACACGCGTTGCTAATTGAGAAAATCTAGCCATGTATACCAGACAGAGCAAACCTATTCGTCTCTGGCAGCTTCCCAATACGTTTGCCGGCGATGCTGCCGTTACCATCATTATACAGTGTATAATTACGTGGTTCGTCGAGCTCTTCATCCTCCGCTACGATCTTAGTCAGGGCGGAGTGCAACCCATCGGCTTCATCGCACAACCCACACATCCCTGGTTACGATTCTTCTTCTTTCTCCCGCAAGATCCAACTGCCGAAATTGAGCGGAAACCTCGACCTTGGTCATTACTGGAAATTATTCAGCAGGCTTTGAGAGGATTTAGCTTTGCTGTTGTGAGCTTTCTCATACTTTGGCCCATCTTCATGGGCGCGCTGACTGCCTTTGGGGTAAAGGAAGGTGGCGACTATTACTACCACAACAAGTGGGTGCCTCAAGTGTTTAAGCTGATATTGGGTGGAGTGCTGGGTCTGCTCGTCACACCGTGGATGGCTATGTTTTGGTTGGTCAAGGCTGGTTGGGAACACAGAGGGGAAGATTCGACGACTGCAGAGGTATAGACGTGCAAGACGTGCATATGACTTGATGAAAAAACTATAGACTTATAGATAAAGACTTTTTAATAGCTAATACTTAATGCGCATATGCGACTAGACTACAACGAGACACGTCGGTCTCAGCTGGCCTGTATCTAGCTGAATAACCAATACCTAGCTGAATAACCAATACCTGGATGAGTCTGTAACACAGATGTCACCTGCATGCTAATTCGCCTTGTCATAATGTGCCTACCTGTGTGCCTAGTGTGCCTAACGTTAAGGTGCCCAATCATGGCTAGAATGCCTAATGTGCCTAACTTGCTTCACCATCCATGCTTATTAAGGTGCTTAACTTGCCTTGGTCTATACACAGGTGCAGTGCGTAAAGAAGAAAAAGAAAACGCTCCAATCTTCCTTTAGATACAATCCCAAGGCAAGCAAGCCTGGAAATTGATCAACTATAGCTACATATCAATCCCAATTCGGAGTTATGGATTGCGAAACCACAGACAGTTACGCCTTTAAAAAAGCGGTCGCAGAATGCCGAGAGATCAGTGAAAAGACGTCCTACTTAGAAATCTTTTCTTATTCGGTATGCGAACTATCAACGAGAGTCGTCCAACAGCATACTGAGGGTGATTTCTGCAGGATTCCAGCCTCAACTCAATTGAACAACATCCTCTCTCTATGAGCGAATTTGACAATTTCCTGCACAGAAAGGTGAGGAGCTCTTTGTCTTCTTTTTGCGTCTCTATGAGCACATTAGATGATTGACTAGATTCTCTGATCGCAGAATGCCTTCGCACCGCATATTCTGCCAGACAACGTACACATCATCACCGGGCTGCGATTAATGTATGTTTGTACTTTGCCAACAAGGCAACAAGGGCCTAACGGCCGTAACTAACTTATCAAGACTCCAAGTAGATGCCCAGCACAGTGACACGTTTGCACCTCGGTGCATCAGCTTGCCACGTGAAAATTACTCTGCAATGGTGCAGGCTCTACACCTCCCTCAGATGGCCATTGAAACATCGAGCGTTGTCGGCCCATTCTTCTGGAGCACTGTAGACCGTGATGATAATGGCATCACCCGATTGCGTCAGTGAATATCCAATGCTTAGCTACTCAGGACCTGACGCGTTAACTCATATATAGATATGATATTTCGCAAAAGTGATGTTTTTAAAAAGGGCAGGACAAGGGGCTGGGAGCTTATCTTGAGCCATGAGCTCAGCACAGGCATCACGACCGGCTTTTACAAGGGTACTCCTTCATCCAGCATGTCGGAGTCCATTCAGCAGCTCAAGGCTTGTTCCTCAGAAATAGGGCATGCAATGCTCCTCCCATTAATTATTTTCAGTCGCGAATCTTCGTCGGCCTCGGATATAAGGCAGCGCGACGTGCGACACTGGCTGCAAAGACTTGAACGAGCTATCTCCACGCGCGATGGAACTGAAGCCGAAGCATACGACGAATATGCTATAGACCTTGACGCTGTTAACAGAGACCTGGTGGAGTGCCAGGCGCAGGTGCTGTGGAAGCGTCCAGCCTCTTACATTGCCATCATTGACTCCCTAGAGGAAGTGAGCCGGCTTTTCATTCAAACGCTCCCAGAGTCGAAGAAAGCCCCAGTGGTAGAAAAGTTCCAGATGCGAATGATTGCGAGGTTGGATCTCTATAGGAAGAGGTGGGCGGGGATACAGATGTACGCCGACACGTCGATGCAGAGACTCGAGATACAGCGAAGCGCCGTATGTGCACTTTTCATCTCTTACCACTTTCAAATGTTTTGTTGACAAATAATTTTTAGCTATACACCATGATGTCTCAAAAGGAGAGTAGGTTGAATCTTGAGATTGCTTCCGATTCGAAAAAACTGGCACACGCGACCGAACGCGAATCCAAATCCATGAAAGGCATATCAATCCTTGGTACCATTTTTCTTCCTGGGACATTTTTAGCAGTAGGAAATATGCTCTAACTTCTAATTTTACTTTTATACGCGTGACTAATCTTCAAGTTTTGTCCTAGTCGATCTTTTCAACAACCTTTTTCGACTTTGGAAATGGCACAGATGCAGCTGCTGTGGTTTCCCCCAAATTTTGGGTATACTGGGTTTTTACCATTCCTTTTACTTTGGTCGTTGTCGGCCTGTACCTCCTCTGGGAGAGGAGACGACTAAGGTCATATATGCGTGAGGATGCAGAATTAGAGCGAGATCTGGAGACGATGGAGCGGAACATCATAAACAGTTTAAGAAAGCGGACTCAGGCAAAAACTGTGACCTGGGCTGCAAGGAATGAAAGAAAGGCTGGGCTTGCGGCTGATGAGGAAAATGACTATGGAGGATTTAAAGCGCCTGCAGCTACTACTGCTACATCTCCAAATACATTAGCGATACCTAGTTGGAATAATCTTTAACATTATCAAAGCAACATTATAACTGCTAAATATTATATAGATACTGAATTAGTAACCAAGAAACTAAATATCAACTAAAATCGTTTTTATACTGTAGTTATTTAACTTATGAAAACGCTTGATATTGAAATATTGGCCGAGTTCTCATTCTGAAGGTTAGAATTTATCAGTACCCGTACTGAGATTCCACAAATATTTCCTGGGGGTGAACAAAACAAATTAGCTAAAGCATGTATGTGGAAATAGTCCTTGGATAGATATGTAGACTGAGTCCTTTCTTCAAACGAATTTCCATAATCATGCCAGTTATTCAGATGTCTCCGTCCGTCCCTCTGCTCTCTTTTGGACCCTGACAACTGTTTTGCGAGTAGTATCTGCACCAAGCCAAAGTAAATCTGGTCGGCTGTCTACATTAAGAAAGTTAGCTTTGTTTCCAGAGTTGTTTGATGGAATCTACTCACAATGTCCACTCGCATCCGCGAAAAGCTTGGCCTTTGTGGCATCTGTCAAATCTATATCTGCAATGATGAGTTCCTCTCCTCCAGTGTTTGCTTTTTTAAGAACACGTCCGTCGGGTCCAATGATGGCAGAACAACCCCCAAGAGGCGTTCCCATTATGGGGCTGCCTTTAGTCCTCATCACATCAATTCCTGCATCGGTGAGCACCGCTGTGGCATGCAGGACAAACGATTGGGATTCGATCGCATATTGTTGTGAGTGGTTAAGGGCTCCTGGATATTGAATGATCAGTAATAGGCATATGATAATTTTCAGGTTCAACAAACCTTCAGCCGACATGGACCAGAATCCAGAAGAACCCTCCACAAAAGGGTCCAGCGGCGGCCATCCAGCGACGTGTATCTGCTCGTGCTGGGAAAAAGTAAAGTACTTCAGTAGCGGCTGATTGTGCTCCCAGCATGATAGACATCCTACCCTACCTACACCGGGTAGCTCGATGACATTTGCTAGGCTGTCTCCGGATCCATCTCCATAGATGGTACGTTCCATATGTGTTGGCTTCATCTTGCGGCGCCTCATTTTGATCTCGCCATCTTCGTTGATCAAGGCCTGGGAGATATACACAGAGTCTCCATCACGTTCCGAGAACCCGAGGGATACACTGATTTTGTTCGAGGCAGCGGCATCGCAGATAAGTTTCATTTCTGGGCTCTCAATCTTCAGCGAGTTTTGGACGTATCGTATTCCAAGTTCAAAGTCAACAGGTCGGTCCCTGTTTCATATCAACAACATTAGTTAGCGAGTAGTTATAAACGAAGTATGCAGCATCAATCGCTTAACCACTCACCAAAACCATGCTGGATATCCGGGAATCCAAGTTTCAGGAAAGGCGACAAGCTTGGCACCGGCTTTGGAAGCCTCTTCTATGATAGAGCATGTTTTGTTCACAGTTCCCTCAAGATCAAGCCACACGGGCTCATGTTGAGTGACTGCAACTCGGACTACGGAGGTATTTGCGGCTGGGCTCATATCGAAGTTTCCAAGTTGATAAGACGTAATATTAATATGGTGGAAGGTATGCTACAACAAGTAAATGCGGCATTCCCTGTGTGCCTTCGTGAACTCTTATATATCTGTCTCTGTATGTAAGACGATGCTACACCTATTTCTCACACATTCCGTGTAAGTGCACAATACTACGGGCCAATACAGGTAATTAGTGGAGATGAAATCTCCTGTGGGATGAACATAACATCTCCGCGGCGTTAGTAATGGAGAAGTGCAGGCCGATTGGCTGTAAGTTTCGGAATCGATTGAAGAGCCGGAATCCCACTGCTCTAAGTTAGATGACGCTAGGAACATAGTGTTCTCGGAGGCTAATCACAAACTTTAGGTCGTCAACTTTTAATCGTTTTAGGAAAGTCCTCCTCCAGCCTTTCATAGGGCTATTACTACATTACTCGTTTTGAAGAGCTTCAAAACATTATTACTTAATAACGAAGAATATCATCGAATCAAGTTGCTACGCCTATATAATGGAGGATGGAAACAAGGAATCACAGCATACAAAACAACACTCAAGCTCTATCGTCCTTTAATTCTCTACCTTTTCGCAAAAAGAAGCCCAAAATCCAAGAGCTTACACAACTCTCACGCATCTCTATCTGCACTATGTCTGTTAAAGTTGCGGTTGCGGGCGCCACAGGTTCTGCCGGAATCCCGATTATTAATGAGCTGTTGAAAGCTGGGCATCATGTCACCGCTCTCAGTCGAAGTATAAGCAGTGCCTCTTCTAAGCTTCCTAAGCACCAAAATTTGGACATTGTCGAGGTCGATTACGACTCCGTCCCTTCGCTCACTGCTGCCCTTCAGAATCACGACGTTGTAATCGCCACCTTGCCGGTTGATACTCCAATCGGCAGCCAGGATACGCTCATTGATGCCGCTGTTGCTGCTGGCGTGAGTCGCTTCTTTCCAGCTGAATTCGGCACCGACACCGACAATGCGAAATGCATGAAGCTCCCTGTATTTGAAAACAAGATGCATGCTCTTGAGTATCTTAGAGAAAAGGTGGCCAAGCATCCCAACTTCAGTTACACTGCTCTTTGCACTGGACCTTTCTTTGACTGGGGCTTAGAGGCTGGCTTCTTAGCTCACCCTAAGACGCATACCGCTACTATCTACGATGATGGTAATCTTCCTTGGAGTACAACTACTCTCGCAACCATTAGCAAAGCTGTGGTTTCATTGATGAGTCATCTTGAAGAGACAAAGAATCGACATGTCTACATCCATGACGCGGTCGTTACGCAAAACAAGATCATTGAAATAGCCAAGAGAATCGACGGTAAAGATTGGGAGTTGACGTACGTCGACTCGGCTGCTGCCTTAGAAGAGGCAGAAGTTGAGTATAGAAAGGCAGATTCTGATTACAAGAAAGGACTTATGCCGCTTCTGCACATTTCTGTGCTCGGAAAGGGCTATGGAGGAGATTTTTCAGGGCGTCTGGACAACGAGCTTCTTGGCATCAAACTCATGAGCGATGAAGAGCTCGGGGAAGTGATTGCCAAGTACTTGTAACATTAATAACAAGTAGCTAGTTGCTATAAGTGATCTTAAAATTTTATTTATAAGCAATATTGTCTTGGCTGCTAGTATGATGAAGTCAGGATGCGGAATCGGTCATCCCACTTGTATACTAATACGCTGAATAGCAATACGTGTTCATGGGCTGCCTGCAGTGTTTTGTATAATCGTCTTTCTTCTACTTTTCTTTGTCTATCGCTACAATTAGCGCATATATTATGTATTTAAAGTTGGTCAATCGGGCTGCCTTTGGCTCTTCTCAATGTGTTTGTTCTTGATCCATTTGTTTGCATGATATTACACTTCTTTGTAGATCCATCGTACTACTTTCTTACAAAATGGACGCTGGGCAAAGTTCCAAGCAGCTGTTCAAGCTCAATGAGTGAGCACGCTTATGACTGCACATTCTGCACTCTCTCTAACAGAAGCTAAAGCCAGGCTACCACGTATAAGCGACCGAGCTTACAGGAGCTTCTTGAACGCAATGCGTGCGTTATACATCGACAACCTGAGTGAAAGATGCTAATTCAAGCTGTAGCCAGAGAGCTCAAGACTTTAAGCCTATCCTGACATTCGATGATCTGAGTAACTTGCCATTGGAAAAGCAGATACCAATGCCAAAAATATTCATTGGTGCGAAACTATGCCATTTTTCTAAGCTAGTGTTCTAATATTCTCTCAATAGTTAGTTGCGACGATCCTCGAATTATTGCCTCGGATTTCCTTGGATTGAAGCAATGGGGTATTGGTCTTTCCATTTTTGATTCATGGGCAATCGCGGGCTAATCCTCTTACAGATGCGGTTGTAGCTACCGGCGTTGCAGGCCGTATAGCTCATCAGTTCGAAAATATGTTGTTTTTGGACCATTTTCTTCATTTTGAAGACATAATGATCATCCACCATACAAGTAATGCCAAGCATAAATCTCCATTCTATAGTCAATAGCTAATATCTTCTCAAAGATTGCTCAGCTGGAATATTCAAGAACGACGAGATTCACAAAGCCCTAGAAGAGCGAGCGCCTGGCCATCCAAGCATTCGGCTCCCCGGATATGAAGAGTAAGAAGAATTGCTATTGAGTTTCTAGATTCTTCACTAACTGATCTTACGATAATTAGCCTTGAACAGAGTGTCCGGGATGACATCGAATTTGTTAAAAACTCGCCTCTTGTTAGAAAAGAGCTTGCCGATCGAACCACGGGATACATCTACGATATACATACAGGAAAACTTAATCCTGTGATTTAATTGGAGGACCTCTAGATTGTACAATACAGTATTCCTTTGGCAGATTATAAATCCTCCAAGCTAGTCACATGTAGCCATACATCAAAAATAGGCCCAAGATTTTTAAAGTCAGGGGATGTTTAATGGCGGGGGAGCTGGAATATTGACGCTGTACTTTCTGCTTCCTTGACCTTTGAAGTTTCATATGAGACCCTACTACCTATCATAGCTACTACCCTAGTAATTATTAGAGCAAGGCGTCCTCAATTTCCATGAAATGTCTAGAGTATTGAAAACATATGTCTAATTCGATCTCTCTATTACTGTCAGCATCATTAATTACCGCTGCTGTTGCTGGGATTCACTTAGCCTAAGGCTAATTCAATGAAGGCGTCGAGATGACAGCACAACTTGCATTTCATCATCGATCTGATATTGAAACGGGTCCTAAACGAACAGATACATCATAGCTTTGAGGCCGCCTGTGCGCCTTCTGGATCATGAGCAACCACCTCAATTTCGATGAGCATATCATCCTCAGCTAGACGTGCCACTCCTACGGCTGTCCAAATCGGTTGATGCCCAGGCATATACTGTCGAATATTCCTCGTCACGGCCTCCAATGACTCGTTGCTTATCGGCACATGGTAAGTATTGATGCGATAAACTTGAGACCAGCCTTTGCCACCGGCGTCTTTCAAGGCGATCTCAACATTGGCGAAAGCCTGGTCAATTTGTGCATTAAGGTCTTTTTGGTATGCGCCAGTCTTAGGGTCCCAGCCTCCTGAGAATGTTCGTCAGCACTGAATGCATTTGTGAATCGTGTCTAGCGACTTGAAGTCTTTTGGCCACCTACCTTGACCAGCGCATTCGATTCGGTCTCCCACGCGCACGGCCTGGCTGTAACCGAATATCTCTCTGTTTCTCACGCCGACGCCTTCGTAGGAGTAATACTTTAGATGAGACATGCTGCCGACGATTCTACTGATGATGTATTGATGAGATGAAGAAAAGGATGCGAGTTGTAAGAAAGTAACTTTTAAATTTGCTCAATTCACGGGGAGCGCCCTTCCATATACATAAGCACCGTGCTAAATTGGAATGTTATGTTTAGCCACTTTTCATGCAACTGTTTGTAATACATATGTGGGCAGCCCGATTTACAACCGAACTTTACAGCCGAAGTTTGGAGCCGATCTCTGTAACCGGTGTATTCGGAGCCGAATTTTATAACCGATTTTTGCAGTCGACGGTTACGTCGCTTTGTTGTGGTAGTGTATCTATAACATCTCTTGAGTATCGTCAATACTGGCTTTCAACTGTGGTCAACCCACCTTCAGTACAATTAGATGGAGTAAAATTTACTACTCTTTGAGGAACGCTCTGTGAAGGCCATCATTTCGATACTCAGCTACAGTAGATGCCAAGCCGATTTAGGAGCTGGTAGTCTGATAAAATGGCTGTGTCCAATTGTATCACCAAGCCCAAACGCTACATGCTAAAGTAGCGATCCATGATGAAAGCAATTTCTAGCCGCCCCTGAACTTCCATTTTGAACGTGATTGCATTGTTCCCATTAGATGTGAGATAATAAGGCACAACGTGGAAATTTATAGTGAATGTAATTATGTTAAACATTGGGTTGCTGGATTAACACACTGCGTATGGCACGGCTGAAACTGCATAGACTGTCAACCATAACTTAAGCCTTAGCAACACCATTTTGCTTCCAAAAGAGAACCCTGGATGCTCCGAAACAACAAAATCCAATCATTAGCCCGGTTGCCGAATACGCGATAAGTCCCATCCATCTGGAATGCAGGCCGTTCCCCAAGATCGCACCAGCAATTGGTGTTCCAATAAGAAGAGAAATCCCAGCGAACGAAAAAGACATCCCCATTCTGGTACCTATATACTTTATATCAGGAGATAGCGTTATTATGCAGCTAGGTAGTAAGCTAACAAGGGAGCCAGAGAAGAGTCCGTATAGTAAAGCGAAAAAGATAACGCCCACTAGATTATGCAAACCAAACCAACCAAATAACACAATGCCGGATGCAAGACAACAAAATGTAATGACATTGAGGGAGCCGAATTTATCCGCCATGAAGTTGGGTACAATGCGGCCGAATATACTGCCAACATTGAGCATGGTTACTATGTATGGTCCAAACTCTAGCCCAGAGTCGTTAAGCTGCTGATAGAAAAGCTGCAGGTAAAAAAATGCGATGTATAATGTAAGAAAGGCGAAAAAAGCCCCAATTGTCATGAAGATGAATGGTAAATCTCGTACCGCAGTTTTGTCGATCAACGGGCGCACACCAACTGGCCGGGTGTGATAATGCATAAATGCGATTGGTATAGCAGAAAGACCGAGAAGAATGAAACCAATTACTCGAGTGGCCCATCCAAACCCAATTATTGGCTGAAGGTTGTTGAAAATGATGGAAAATATGATTCCACCTATTGGTGATCCAGTTGAAGACAACCCAATTGCCAAAGCTCGCCGCTTCTGGAAATACTGAGCCAAGACAGCTGTAGCGGGTAGAACGATAATTCCCATACCGATGCCAGCACAAATACCCTGTGCGAGAAGTATTTGATAGTACTTTGTGGAAATAGATGTCATGAATTGAGCAAAGACAATGAGAAATGAGCCAGTCATGAGTTGTACCCTGAGATAGCCTGCATCGAAGAGAGGTCCCGATACAACACCGACCCAATTCAGGAGTGCCCCTTGTAGTGATCCAATCCATGATATGGCCGATGGTGAATATGACTTCAAGAGTTGTTGTTCATAAAACGTCTGAAAGACGCCAAAGTTATTAACCAACCCCCAAGAGAGACTGAGAACTGCCCATGACCCCAGCACTTGCAGCCAAGCATCAAGGCGCCCGTCGGATACAGGTATGGAAGTTGACGAGAGCTCCATATTTAAGAGCGCGTGCAAAAGGAATACTCAAATTCTAAGACTGCGAATCAATCGGACATTGGAATGGCTGATTGCTCACGTCCTCTTTGAATATACATAGCTGAGCGATATTTATAGACTTTAAGAAGCAGCGATGAATGACTGCAGATATAATACATATTGTTAAGAACTTTATACAATCAGTTGCAGGCACAAGGGTCATGTCTTTGCCTAGCAACAGCCAACGGATCATCGGCATCTAGGGGTCAATGTTTCTCAGGGGAGGGTAAGATTTCTCGATGCAGAGAGGCAAATGGTCAATAAAACAGACAATGAAGGAAAATGATGAAGAGATGAGTCAAAATTTTGTTCAAGATCATTGTTTAATAAACGCTTGCCAAGAATCTTGGGCAATTGTAAATACACGGCCTACAAATTCGTATAATAAAGCTCGTGTTATCATGATAGCTTGCTACTGAGCGGCAGATCCCTTGTATACTAGACAGATGCTGTAACTAGTTGATTCTATTTACGAAAAGTGCATTGCATCGTATTTTACTTGAGAAAACTATAACGAGTCAACATCTACCAAAAAGTTATGTGGTAGTTGCGTGGCAACTGAGAATGAAGATCTCGGCGAATGAGTCACACCGAGCGCCTGCTGTTCTTCCCCGCTATTAGAAACAATACAAATCAAATAAAGTGGATTATATGAAGAACGGATACCACATCACGACCGTCGACAGCTTTTGTGCCACTGTGGATTTATGCTCCCAAAGCATGATCTGCCAATCCACGAGTTTCACCAGTTTGCAGCCGCTGGAACGAAAACGAAGGAAAGAGTTGCTGGGACGCTCATCATTGCATTGCATGTATGGGTCTATTGGAAGGACTCAGATGAAGCAGTTATGCCTTATATGAGATAGATAGTATGTCTCCTGGTAGTCGAATCATAATGTTCGCAAGGCAAGGTTGACTCATTACTTTGCTTCGCAATATATAGCTTCCTTTTAGACTTATCGTGTACGTAAAGTCTCCCAATCCTCCGGAAGCGATTCATACTTACATCAGTGAGCTCCACGAGTAAGCATGTAAGCGAATCATCATCTCGTTTAGAATTCGACGGCAAGTGAGAGTTCCAGCAGTCTTGCCATGGGATATAGTACAAGTTATCTTTAGCCGCCAACGAGGCCACGTCGTCATTGTTAACTTGGAAGTCGAGAGTGGCCTCTGCTGTTTCTTTTGAGATAGACTCAGACCAATCTTCCAATTTCTTGGAGCTGCCGCTGGGGCTATCCGGAACGACATAGAAGTCTGTCATTTCGCCGTCAAAATACGGCTGCAGCCGCATCTTTTTCAGTGCTCCGACGACCATAATCTCGATCATCGGACTTGATAAAGGTCCGAATATATCGCCAGTCCAATCCTCGATTGACGCATTGGGGTTGTTGCGAAATTTAATACACCGCACACTGATTATGAAACCCACATTGTCCTTCATATGGTTTGGCACAACTGGTACCGCAGTTGATGCCCACGAAAAGCTTGGCGCACGGTAAGCACCTTCTTTGTTATCTTTGAATAAAAAAAGACGGTCTTTTGTATCTTCGACGACAGCGGTTGTGAGAAGTCGATGTCGAAACCACATCATCTCAGAGGCCAAATTTCGGAGCCACAGCCCGGTAATATAGTTGTCGTCCACTAATGATCGAAAGAACTTTGCGATTCCAGAGAAAGCGACAGTTCGGTCACTTGCGTAAGTTAGATAACACCTGGAGTATTTGGATAAAACGTCGCCCCATGCAGTATAAAGTTCGGTCCCTGGAGTGGCTGGCAGGAGTGTTGCTTGTGGGCTTTGTAAAGTCTGAAGATTGCTAAAAGCGAATTTGAGAATGACGTCTCCTTCTAGAAGGGGTTCCGGAAAGGTTTTTGGAAACCTTTCAGATAATGTAGTCTGACCACACTCGAAGAAAACTTCGCGGGGGCCGAAGCGGAGGTTTCTTGGGCATAGCCAGCGTTCTTGCACTACCCAACCCCTAACACTCAACGGAGATCTAGACACTTGATCTTCCCAGAATTCGTTCTCCACTAGTAGGCATTCCTCTGCAACAACCACATCCCGATTTGGCTCTCTTTTGACTCGCCAGTCAATTTTTGGCTTGTCAACCATCTGAAGGTCTCTTTCGAAGTATAGCCCACGTTTGGGGGATCCCCAATCAGCAGAGACATTGCAATACGAGTTCATGTAGACCTTGTCCATAGTAAGTGCCTCAGTTCGCCAGTCTTTACCGTTGTCGCCCTCCTGGATGATACACAGTGAATCTATCCAAACGTAGCGAATTTGGAGGCGCTGGGCAAGCATAATGAAGTCTTGGAAAGTTTTTGGCAAGGTTTTGACAGCAAGTCCTTGTGCCCAGTTGATGATAGTTTTGGTGGTGAGTGTTGGAACTTTGGCATCTCCCCATCGATGACTTAATGTCATGTATTTTTCGTCTTTGTCTATAGCTTGAGCGCTATGGACAAGTGCAATTGAAGAGTTGCCCTCGGGGCCAACATCCAAGAGTCTAGTCGGATACCAAGGGACTGGATTTCGAAAACGAGTGCATTGCGTATGGTCTTGCTCACATTGGTGGATCCAGTCACCAATTTTAGCAAATGTCTCATCCGATGCCGTAGATGTTGATGAGATGTTAATGTCTATATTAAATCAGCATTTGGCAAGATGTTACGAAAGTTGCATCTAGCAAGCAACTAGGGATAACATATGTAATACCTAATGCTTCGCGTAGAAGAGCAATTATAGACCCTCCTGCGCGGCCGTTGTCATCACTGCCCTTGGGTTGGACGAGTCTCTCCAGAGCTTCAATGTCTGGTAACAGCTCAGATAAATCTTCGTGGGAGATCTTTAGAGCATGAAGATACTCTTTATTGAACATAGGCCACATGCGGCGATGGCCAGCCCAGACATTTGTTACGCATCGCCGATCGGGAGAGAGCCACGCTCTTTCAGCGACCCTCTTTGGGCTTGAGGTGAGACGCGCTATTCGTTCCACGTATCCTCTCGCTTTTGCATGGCTTATAAAAGAATTGCGAAAGATTCGCCAACATATAAAGCATTTTTGATCTACCGATTTGAGAAACTCGGCCAGAGAGAAATGATGAGGGTATTCATCAGTCACATCAGCGATGTAAAAGTCGAAGACTTGAGTGCGAAAGAAACCGTGGCATGTTGCACAGAGCGGCATGCCTGCTATCCCTTATAGCAAAGCCGTAGTTAGCAGAAAAGACTCAAATGGAACTATTCGAGGGAATGGTCAGTAGACAACATTTAGTATGTAGTTATACTAGCTATAAGTACATCATGAGACTAAAATACCAAGATAGAGGATCCTAATATCACGTAAGATTGCGTACTGGTATGTCGACTATTGTTTTCATCTGTAGCAATATGGAGTACTGCGTCGTAAGTGCCTAGGTGATTAGTATTCATGCGTAAAAAATCCCCGCAAATGAACAAATTCTTCGGAAGCCGGCATCCTTTAGAACAGGATCAAGGCAGCGAACTCCGAAATTTGCCTCTAAGAGTTGACTAATGTGCAGGGGTAATATGTATGGGCTAAGGTCAACTGGAGAAGTTATGTGAGGCTCACTTTCAACGCATCATCCGTGTGTTATCCTTCTCACTTAGAGGAACGAGAGAGTAGTGATATCTTTGCTGGTAAGCCGCATCTTTAGGACAATCGAGCATTATGGGCAGTCAGCCTGGACCAGTTCCTCGATGATCATCTGGATAGTATACGTTTTGTTATTATGGTGACTCCCTTGTATCCTTATTTGCTCACAGACTTCAATGCCTTAAAGAGATGTGCGTATGATGTTTCACCTATCAACGGTGCCACTTGAATAGGACAGTGTAATGGGTGAATTAGAGGTCGAGGACAGTAATGCCTACAACCTTAAACGTAATAGATGAAGATAGACGTGAGATAATAATAATGATCTCATTTGGCAGGAAGTATATATGACATTAATATTCAGCTTGCTACGCTACTAACCCATCAGCTAACCCAAGCTCGTTGGCCGATAATGCCAAAGTCCAGCACAAATGACTTGTTATTTGATCCAGGCTTCAGCTTGAATTTCAACCAACTGCTCCGCAAATGCCAGTCCTGTAACACCCACTGCTGTCTATGTAGGAAGGACCTTGGGGATTCTCTTTTCCATAACAGCTGTGACATTTCTAAGCCTAGAAGCAAGATCTCCTACGTGGTAGCTGTTAATCGAAATTAGGTCTGCAAGCCCATTGCTAGAGCCAGCAGCCTTTAGTGCCAAAGTCAGGCTATCAAAAGCATTGTTGACTTGAGTTGCGATGTCCGCGACTAGCTCCCCGGTTTGAGGATCCCAGCCTCCCTGTCCCGAAATTTTTACATAGTTCCCAATGCGGACTGCTTGCGAATAATGAAACTCAGTGCTTAGGTTTTGTCCAAAGCCCGGAGTGCCTATGAAGATAGGACCTGCAGTGGCAGCAACTGATGTAGGCTTGCTAGTCGCCAGGACGCAGGTAGCCAATGATGAAATGATCAAAGATAGGATGGACATAATGACTGAGAGATGTAAGGTAATTTAGAATTAGAGGATTGTGTGGTGAACGTTGAGAGCCCATGAATAGTGAAACTTCTACATGGTGATTTCTGTTTTTTAATAGTTGGAGTATTGACTTGCTGTGGACGGGATCATGGAACAGTAAGCGGGAAAATGGTGTCTAACACGCTAATATCGACATTCGTAGTCAGCGGGAATGCAAGGGACAAAGCCAACGGTGGTGACACGAGTGAGATTCGTGAAACAGTCTCTCATTGCTTACACTATTATAGTCCAGCTGCAGCGACGGGCATTTTATCTACTAAAAGTAAGAAAGGTTTAATTTGTAATAAAACACTATAGAATGTAAATTCAGTTTGCAATCTTTGTAATGTCTGTAAGCTTAGCAACATCTGCAAGCTTAGGAGCCAAGTTGCAAGTCTTTCCCCCACAAAGGTATTATAGCAAGACAGATAGATAGATCTGCTGTTAGCGACGACCATCCCACCTCTACTTTCTTTCTAGCCCAAGCCTTAACATCCGGACATTCAGACGTGTTGCCTTATTATCCTCTCCAATCTCAAATACCCAGTCATCGAGCGACCTCTGCCCGTATAATGGCGCACCCAGCCCAGTCCAGGCGAAGAGGCATGGGTCTTCTAGTTCTCCTGGCTTTGTTTCATTGAAGAATGTAGCCCTGAAGCCCAGTCGAGATTCATAGGTCCCTGACCCGTTCGTGTGCCGGCTTACCGTTTTCAACTGTGACGGGTATAATCGCCCTGACTGCCCGGCTCCGTAAAGCCCAATTAGTGGGCTCTTAGGACCAATAATCTCCACGCCATGGCTGATTAGGCTGATAATCCCAAGTCCCGGGCGGCCCTTGTCTTCAACGACGATGACCGCTGAGCTGTTAGTGGCCTCATCAGCATACGTGCCGTTGAAGTTGACAATTGCCTCTTGATTGGCCTGATCTTCAGCCGCTGGGAGAAATATATCGCCAAAAGCATTGAACAGTTCAGTACGAGTTTCGGAGGCATTCGAATTGATTGTTCCACCAGCGAGCACGACCCAACCAAGGCTATGTTCTGGCGATAGCACTAGAGCTGCATGATAGCTTCCTAAATCGCCTTGTTTCGTGTAACACTGGACGATGCGATCGTCTGAGAATTCCAGGTTTCGAATCTCCCATGGACCACCAACTGCGGTGCTCATGTAGCCCGTTTGGATCAGGGGCGTGAGCCAACGGCGAGTTTGAGCTGGTGAGATGAGCGTGGACTCGAGTATTGCTCTGCCGGCTTTGACCATGTCATTGACGGAGCTGTACATCGATCCCGAGGGAGCTGTTTGCCCAAGGTTCAAATCCCAGCCGACCTCTGAGGCATTATTACCGGGGATAACTCCGCCAGATGACGGGGTCTCATCATAATTGCTATTTCTCATGTTCAAAGACTCAAATATGCTGTTTGTAACAGCGTCCTTGACACTTTTCCCGGTGATGGCCTCTTGAGCATAGCCAAGCAACGTAAAGGCAATGTTGCTATAAGCCGGCGAATGTGCACTTGGAAAGATGGGATGTTGCTTCAGAAGATAGAAAAGTGTCTCTGTTCCGATGAGCGTCAGCACTGTGTTTCTTCTTGGTGGACAAGAGAGCTTCCCTACCTTTGCGTGTGCAAGGTCGCGTCACCCCGGGTACTCCACAGACCGGTACTTCGGTTTTATTAAGTAGGGGAAATCCTAAGCCTTGGGCCTGGAATGAGGTAATCTCTGCTGATAAGTCGCCGTCGGTTGCTATACACGTTTTTTTATTGTTAGCCATTGATCTGATGGCAGCTGTAGCAATGCCTGACTTACCATCCCGAGCTATGCCTGCCGCCTGGCTGGCGAGCTCACCCAGAGTGACATCTTCCCATCTGACATGGTCAATGTCATCATACAATCTATAACCCTGGGAACTGTTGTATGAGAAAGACAGGTTTGCAAGCTCAGGGACATATTTGGTTACGGGGTCGTTGTAGTAACGGTCACCGGCTTCGATAAGAAACGCCCATACGCTAAAAACTTTTGAGACGCTTCCAATGCGAAATATGGAGTCCCCGTTGACCTCTTTCACCCCAACGTCGATCGGAGGCGTGTAGTAGTGTTCATAGAGGGTTCTGTTCTCTTTGGTCGAGAAAAGGGACACACCCCAAGCCGTATCATGCGGTTGAAGATTAAGAGTTTCGTCCGTTAGAAGGCGTTCAAACTCGGTGATGGCACTTGAAAGTCTCTGGCTGCCTGAGAGGTGTAATGGTTGTGGCCAACGAGGACCGGCTAGGACGCAATCGTTGAACTGGCTGCCTGCAGCAACTACAGTTGCCGCGGCTAATAATATGGCAGTAGAAAACATTAGCAATTGGAAATTGATATAAGATTGTAGGTTTCTGTCATAAGATTTCATTTCAGCATTTGGAATAGAGACAAGTTATATAGGTTTTTCACATGCAACCGGGGATCCCAATTTACCAGACTCTTGCCTACGTAGCCGTATAGTATACACACAGCACAGTCCTGAAACTCATGACGTCCAATTTTAGTATGAATGGCTCGGATCTGCCCCGCCTCCTGACGGATTTGCCCCGCCCTATCCCATGCCCTGGCTTCGCACTCGTAAACCTGGCTCGAGATCTGTAGGCCTCATAGGTTTGATCCATTTTAAATGTACGTTAGTAGAGGCGGAGGGCCCTACAATACGAAAAATGAAGGATTCATGCGTGCATCCTTCGTCCAAGGCTACTCCCTGAAGAAGAGATGGTGGCAACTTCGTGGTCTGACGCTTACAAAGATGGAACAAATGGAGGCAAGGGAATATGCATCGGGTAACGGATACGAGAAATCGCGTAAATGAAGACAACTTTGCTTGAATAGATATTGCTTCGGGCGAAAAGTTCCTCAGATAAAGATTTCGGATTGTATGATATATGGCGTTCGCTGGAATTACATACATGTATCTACCAGACGAACATAAAACGCTCTTCAATAACACATCCAGCACAACCCCGTTTAATTGCCTTTACTTTCCACGGTTCCAAGTTGCTCGAGCCCGGCCATAGCCTCGCAAGCTTCCTGCCAGGCGTTGTCGCCCTCTACAAGCTGGCTTCTCAAGTACGCCCAAGTCATACGCTGCACGGCTCCCAGCATTTCCGGACTCTCGTCCTCGGTCTCTGCCACATCCCAGCCATTGATGCCGCCCAGCCCATGCTTTCCGCCCTTGACGATGAACAGGTCCTTTGGGCCTGGAGCTTGCGTGTAAGGATCCGCATGCCACTCTGCGCCGCAGTTCAGGTGAGGGCTCGTATCTTCGTCGCCGTAGACGACGAGAGCTGGTGTGATCATTCTGCTGAAATCGGGGCCGTAGAAGGGGGTCATGGCCTTGAGGGTGTCTTTGAGCTTTGCACCGCCCTCCCCGGTTCCCCCAAGAATAACACCGGCCTTTATGCGGTCGTCGAAGAGGCGGACCGGAGGACCGTTGCCACGTGGGTCGGTGTTGTCCATACCGAGCAGCATAGAAGCACTGAAAGCGCCGTAGGAGTACCCAGCTACGGCAATTTGGGTCTTGGCGAGACGTCCCTTGAGTGCTGGAACAGCTATCTCGATGTCATCAAGGTGGTCGAGCACATAGACTAAATCTTCCCCATTAGACTGCCAGAACATTTCTTGTCCCGGCGGAGCGCTGTCAAGTCCGAGGAACCTGGACGACAGATGAGTGGGCTGGAGAACGACAAATCCATGTGCGCCCCAGAACTCGTACAATGGCGCGCAGGAGTTCAAAGACGAGAGCCAGTTGCTTGGTCCATGACCATGAGAGAGTATTATGATAGGCAAATTATCTCCCGTAACAGGGGCCGTTACTCGCAGCTCGATATCAAGGCGTCGCTTGGGCGTGGGGAGAACTATCGGACTGACAGACATGACTGCCACGGGCTTGTTGACGGGGATCTTGGCGGCAGCGCCAATGAGTCTGTGGTTGCCGAAATGCATCGCGAAGGCCAGGACTTATTGATGTCTATGGTATAGGTACAGGTCTGCGTATCTGTGCTTTAGTGGTCTTGGTCAATTGCACGCCAAACCAATGAGCTACAAATTGTCTGATGGTGACACTTTGGACTCTATTGTTCATGAAGACTACACATATCGGTACGCCTTTACTTCATTATATAGTTCATGCCGGCGAGGCCATGAATCTGCTGCTGGACGGAGATAAGGTCTAAAATACGACACAGTCGGTAAACTCGAAAAGTCCAGTAGGCGGTTAACCCCGAGCAACAGTTAGCAGTCACCATACTTCTAACCGGAGAATCGGTATGGACTTATAGGTCTCGCCAATGGAAAGATAACGTGCAAACCAATTGCGGCCCGGCCGTTAAGCTGACTTCCGGTTCCGATGTTGTAACATATTGAACTTGGCTTTGGGGTTCGACGGAGACACTAAGACAAAGGGTGACTCTTTTATAGAGATGAGATGCATGGCCACTAAGATAGTGGTACATCCGATGGTTTAGCTATACTCTTCAACCAATTGGCTACGCCTGAAGAGTAAGTGGGAACATTGTTCAAAAAATCTCTTAAGATTGATGGTGGCAGATTTAGTTGATCAATATTCATCATCTTATTATGCCAGGGGGGCTGAAGTAGTACCTTATGCGGCCGACTTATCCAACTCAGCCAGATACTCAAACAGCTTCTCTGCCCCTATAACAAACGATGCTTCGTCCATGGCCGCCGTAAATTCTTCTTTTCCGGTGCCTTTCCCATCTATACCCCATTTTCGGCCAAAAAAGCCTACAAAGTTGTCGTATGTCGTCTCCGGTTTCTCGCGGCATAGACCACACATAACGCCCTTTAATCCTTCATAATTAAAGCCAGCTCGAGGGAAAAGTTTCATAACTGCATGATACTCTTCCACAGTAATCACATTTTGAACGCCGCCAGGCGTGTACTGCGGTCCAAAAAAGTCCGCACCAATACCCAGACTTGTTAGGGCCACTGAGGGCTCGGCCTCCGGCACAATTGTAAAGGTCGTATGAAGCGCAATTGCATACCATGATTGTTGGATACGTCTTTCATTCCAGTCATCAGCAGTGGCTAAGCTTCCTAGGTTGCTGCGAATAAAATCGCGTGCGATGTTTGCTCCGTCCACTTCGAAGCGCTTGTGAGCTGAAAGGAGTTCTTTGGTCTTGGCCCAGCCCATATCATGAAGAATACAGCTAAGTGTAACCAGTTCAAGATCTGCGTTGGCTAGATGAGGTAGCTTCTTTACTAGGATTAAGGACCAGTATGCTGATCGTACGGCATGATTATGAACCAATGGAGTACAGTGCTGCTCAGAATACTTGAAGGCGGCCTCTGCAAGCGACGACCGTGGAAATACAATATTGATTTCGGGGATATCTGGAAGAGACGTGGTCGTCATTGTGAAGTTCTAGATCGAAGGAGTTTCTTGAGTTGGTTGAGTAGTATAGAGAATAAGGCTTTTGGCAACTGTTGTCGAAAGAAGGGTGGTATTTATACGCCACACAGTAGGAGGCAAATTATGTAAAATATCCGATTCAGATCGGATACTTGCCAGCGACATTGATGCAATCGGCTGCTTAGAAATCACACTTAGGAGACGATTGTTTTATAATTGTTCAATACGTCAAGAATGCGATTCAGAAATTTCTAGTCGGAACCCAAGTGGGTGGTTATTGTCATATCACTGACAGCCAACAACATAGCAACCAACAGCAGAGTAACCAACAGCATTAATGCGTGTGTCTGATGTGCTATACAATTTAGCGCAACCTATTACGCACTGTATATTTAGATTCAGCTACTATAATAAAATCTTCCATTAGCATCCGCGATGAAATAGTCTTTGGTGAGAAGGGGAAACCCGCCTGCCACAGTTATTAAGCGGCACGTACTTGACCTACATTGTCGATGGACGATGCAAGCGGTTGTAGTTTCCCCAGAAAACAATATATTGACAAATTCTTTTTCTTTTTAAATATGTGCAGAATTAAGACTATATCAACATAATATGAACAAATGTGAAACGTCCGCCTATAGAGACAAGACCTGCTTATCTTCCGCCAGCCTGTCGCTTAATTGAGCCCTGTCTACATCCTGAATATTTACACACTGCTCAATTGCAAACACAGCGGCTGTCGCTGCGCTCTGCCCCATAATCATGTAAGTCGGCTCCATCCGAATAGCTGCAAAAGCAACATGCGTGCTGCTCATCGTAACTGGGTTCAAGAAATTGACCACATCGGAAGATTGTGGGATAATGCTGCCCAGCGGGATAGGAAATGGCTGTGGAACTGGCGTATGGACCAATCCCTCATTGTAAACTTCTGAATCAATGACGATTCTCTCTGCCTCATGACAGTCAAGAGTATATGACCCAAGGCCAATGACGCTGTCATCAGCAAACGTTTGAGGGGTCTGTACGTCGCCTTGTGTCATAGTAAAGTTTCCTTGCATGCGTCTGGCTTCACGAATGTAGATTTCATAAGGCCAGTTTCCGTTGGTGGTCCATTCGTCTTTGACATATCCCCAAGTGCTTGCAGAGTCCCTAAATCTTTGAGGTACCCGTGGATGGTTAGCAAGTGTCCAGAAGAACCCTTGCGTGTATGTCTTGTACGTCTGGCGAATCGCCGCGCGCTGTGCATAACTCTCCTCGATGT
This sequence comes from Trichoderma camerunense, assembly GCF_050948025.1. Lineage (NCBI taxonomy): Eukaryota > Fungi > Ascomycota > Sordariomycetes > Hypocreales > Hypocreaceae > Trichoderma > Trichoderma camerunense. The sequence continues at coordinate 70,771 of NW_028145339.1, forward strand.
AATTTGTCTTCTTCACGTTGTCGAAGTTTCCACCCAAAAAGTCAGTGCTTACTCCTCCATTCGAGTTTGTGTCTGTTTTGAGGTTTGGCATGAGTTGCTTTGTGAAAAACAGGTCATGGTAGCCAGCTTCAATATAACGAAGTAAGATCTCATAAGAAGCTTCATCGTAATCGTCTGGCTTTGTAAAAGGAATCTGATTGTCGACTGTTTGTGTGAGGCTAAGCCGATAGTTGAAAGCCTGAAGCCGATAATTATCAGCTGTACCATTCAACGTCTTCGCCTCGTCGTCTGTGACAATGTGGTCGATTCCTTTAATAAGGCCACTATCTGGATCCCCTTGTGTAAGGTATGGATCCATTCCAAGGTAGCCTTCTTCTGCTGCAATTTGTACCCCGGCCAAGGATTCGTCGAATTCAGACTGTGCTTCACGCCCTATTCTGAACGGTATTTGGGCCGCCGCCATGAAGTCTCCTTCGTAGCTAGCATCCATAAACATTAATGCGTCATACACATGACCTGATTCTGTCGTTATGGAAGTGATTCGATTGTCCTTTATCGTTACACTGTCAGTCGACATAGGAAGAGTCTCGTTTCGAAAGATTGGTATGTTTAACTCTTCCATCCAGTCTTCGAATATTGATTCAGCAACGTGTGGCTCGAAAGTCCACTGTACTTGGTTTGTTACATCGATTGCTGGTCCCGGCTGTGCAGCTATTTGTTTGTTGATGTAATCTGTTCTTGTCTCCCTAGTCCACGCCGAGTCGGATAGGTAGTAATTATATACTCGATTATAGAACTCTCTGGCAATGCCTCCAATGGCGTTTCCGTTTTTGGAGTCTGTCCAACCAAGGCCCGACGTGGTCATGCCACCAATATGATTTGTTGGACTGACAATCGCAACGCTCCTATTCATCCGCGTCGTCTGGATAGCTGCAACAAGTGCTGCCGGAGTGGATCCATATATGACGATGTCATAAGTTGTGGCCCCTGGTTGTGGGCAATCTGATCGTTTACCGATCTGGGAACGCAGGGGGAAGGGAGTACTAATATTAGGGAACATTGCAAAAATTAATATGAAAATCATTGTGAAGTTAAAGTCAGAGAAGTATGACGGTTCGTACAATCGTTTAATGGTCATTTTGATGATTGGCCTCCATCAACTAACTGATGGGAAAATAGTAGCGAGGATAGCCGCTCTCAAACGCGGTGGGAGCGCGTTCGTGATGTATTTATATCCACGAAGGGAGGTTTAGTTCATGCTGTGCTCGCTCCCTCGATCTATGTGACCCTACACCCTGGCATCAGTTCACGGAAACCACGTGTTTCATGTCCCATGCCAATACATAAGGCTTTTCTTTTGTCCATATTTTGAACTCACTACTCTTCGGTCTCTTTGGCGTATAGTACAGTAAATTAAACTTTTGCGCAGGGGATGGCTCTTTGAGGGTATCAAATATGTTCCTGTCTTCCGCATTAGCCGGCGTAGCTGCTGGTTTCTGCGCGCATGGCATCCTATACACCAGAAAGTTATCGCAGCGTGACCAGCTTGACACCACTATGCGCAGATTGTGTAGTAATATTGGTCTCGGTATGCAACGCTGGGAATAGGATTCTTGTCAGCAGATATGAGTCTGTGATAGTTTCCATTAATGAATATATTGCGCTTGTAACCCGTGAGAGACTCTCAATCTTCAAGGTTCTACTCCTTCTAGTTGTTGGGGTAAAATGAATGTACTGTTATACAGCGCGTTTCATCCCGACGTTAAGCAAGGGACACTTAGCGCTGCATAAGCTAATCACGGGATAATCAGCAAGCCAAGCAGCTGTGAGCAATAGAAGAAGACATATTTACCAAGCAATATTGTACTCACCCACCTAACGTTGAACTAAATGCGCAGCGATATCATGATTCCAGAAGATGTGACGAAGATCGCGTGCGTGCAAAGAGCAAAGAGTGAGGAGGTAGCCTAACGTTCGGAGTCGGCCAGCTATTTTGCGGGGTTGAGGGAATCAAGCGCACGAATTAAAAGTCTCAAGCAGTGAAGTGCCCCTCAGGCGATGGAAAGATCGCACTCTTGTCGCTGAGAGTTTGAACTGATCTGCAAGCCAAGATACTTCCCCACCTCGCATGGTCTACCCCAGACATAAACACAAGATCCCATGACCAGGTTGTCTCTTGGTTGATTCGCAAATTGCTCACCTGATGAAGGCTCTGAACAATGCATGACGTTTGTTCTATACCCGACGGCATGAAAAGCATCATCGTGTCACCGATTAAATCGGTTGCCAGCGATCCTCTGGAAGGCGAGGGCGTGTAACACGAGCAGCAACTTTTCTTGAATGAGCTAACAATCGTCAAAAGTTCTACTCAACGCGTCATATGAGCACTTATTATACGAGACCAGGGTTATAAACCGTAGTCGATGTGATGTGATCTCTGATTTCAGCCTATTATTTCGGTTAGATGAAATAACCAGAGTTCGCATTCGCGCTGTTCACTTTGAGATTGAATATTGATTGTAGCATCCGTTTTACGGCCATGGCAAGTAACATTGAATAGGACTCGACTTTCCTATCTATTTTAAATAATTTTATTTACATACATAGGTGCGATTGCCTGAGAAAACTGCAAATCTCTTTAGATACCGGGTAGCCTGTACGAGTAGCAGGCAGAATAAAAGCCTGTGGCTAACATCTTTATTCTCCTTATTTCTAGAAGAAAGTCTTAGATGCATCCGTCCCCAGAGAAATATCCCAGTTCATAGCACCTGGGATGACATCATGGTTTTGGTTGGGGAATTCCAAGTCATAAATCCACTGGTGATATATGCCTGGCATTTCTTGAGGTGCGGAGAACCCTGATGCACTGATACCATCTAGTGCTGCAGTGTCCATGAAATTTCCAGCCAGTAAGAGTTCGCCCCCTACTCCTCCGATTGCCGTTCCTGGCTCATCTTGCGTTGCTGTGTTTGTTACTCCTACTTGCGGTACTTGAGCAACATTTTCTTTTGGCGGGGAGTTTCGGGATCTCGCGGCACGAGCTTTTTCTATCAGCCTACGCAAGGGCTTATACGCATCGCAAGATGTTTCGTCAGCTTCTGACAACCCCTTTGGATCCACACCGGCTCTTTTATGGGAAGTGCTTGAGAGCTTGAGGCCAAGACGGAGAGTGGCATCTACTGCATCCCAAGCCCTGTCTACTTCTTCGCTGTCTGAACGAACGCACAAAGCGGAGAGTAAGAACGTAAGTGCGTACCACTGAATGTACGTCTCACACAACCATCTCCATTTTCGGGTCTTCTTTTCCGTATTCAAGGCTAGCCAATACTCAAGAATTGTGATAGAGGAAGTGAATAGTCGATCTTGTGTCTCTCGAGGCAGCTCTGCATAACCAGCACGACGCAAAGACGGATGGTGTGCAACAAGGCGCATTTTTGTGAAAACAATTTGCGCAATAGTATAGATATACCATGAGAAAGGGTCTGACAAGTCGCAGTACTTCAAATAGAGCTCTTCAAGGCGCTGCTGGCTTTCAGAGACTTCCTTCATCTTTTCTGCAAGATCTTGGTCTTTATCACCTTTCTCTACAGGACTAGTGAAGGCGTATTGGAGTCGTCGAAATAAACTTGTTGCCTCGAAACGAACAAGACTGAAACTCATCTCCGTGAGGCCAACCCTAGCCTGAGGAGGCTCCTTCATCTGTACAGTTAAATCCGTATCGTTGATGTTGAGCGGTATGTAAGTGTCGGCGCCACCATGTGGAAGCGTAGCATCATGGCCAGAGTCTTCGCAGGCGCGAGAGTCGAGAACACAAATACTCCACCACAATCTCCGTCTCATTTCTACCGTAAAGGGAGATAGATTGAAGTGCGTGCCATCGCGGTGAATGCCAGCATTCTGAGCAAGACGAACTACCAGAGCGGTGAGACTCCACATAAGTCGAATGCTGCAATGGTTCCGTAGACTCATCAGAAATATGACGAAAGCTTGCAAAACGATTAATTCGTCCGTTTCGAGAAATTTTGCTCGCGCCAGTGCTTGCTCAGTCGCAAACTTATACGTGTCAATGAGATCGCCCTTGTGACTGCCGAAAATTTCACAGCATTCATCCTCTGAAAGGCTCTCCACGGCGGAAAAGTATATGGAGAATATGAGCGCTTCAAGGCCTTTCGGTATACCAATTGGTTGCTTGATAGCTTGAAGAATCATCGGCTCAAATGTAGGGATGTGCAAAACTTTGATAAGGCGGTCACAATTTTCCTTGAATAGACGCCAATATAACAATGCGTGTTGCATGGGCGGATGCAAGCCAGACAAAGACTGATGCTGAGCACCGGTTCCAAATATGAAACTTTGATTGGTGACTCCAATTTCCAAAGGATTTGGTGTATTCCACACCTTTTGATCTTCTGGTAGTTCCATCAACAAACTCTTGAGATCATCTACCTGATTAAGGGAGGTCGAATTAGGTCAAATTTCCAATAAAATCAATCGAGACAAGTCACATACCTCTTCATCCAAGCTTGCCCAGAAGCTACTGCTGATATATCTACTACGTCCATCACCGATCGCCAGCCTACCAAGCTCTGTTCCCAGTTCGGTAACGGCATCGTTTTGCGTTGCTCTGTTGTTAGTCGGGCTAGATCGACGTGCAGCCTCCCTCCCTTCTATGATGGCATTCGCACGGACTTCTGTGGTCTTAGGAGATTGTTGCGTTGCTCCTTGGTTGTAATTGTCTCGCAAGTGACCAATGACTCCCTCAAGATGTTGAAGCCTCTCAAGCATACCTTGAGTCGTCTTTGGCCTAGTTGATGGCCGTCTCGGCACAAACAAGCAATCGGCACCAGCTTTGCGACAATTAACACAAGGGTACACTCTGTCGCATTTCTTTTTCTTCTTCCGACACGACAAGCACGAGTACGGATTCAATTGTGGGTGTCCAGCATTTGACTCGGTTCCTCGGCCATCAGTTCGCGGGGAACCTGGCTCATCGGCTTTGGTGGGCTGGGCAATCTGAGCGGAACTCATCTCGTGGGCTTCGTGGGATTCTTCCATAGTTGTCTCGAAAGAAAATGCTGATTCACAGTTAGTTGCAGGTTGTCGGCCTTTTCGGAGTGCGATGTTCTTAAAGACAACCTTACAAGACATGAGTTGAGAACTAACCTTGCCACACAAGCTTCTTCGGGGCGGAGTCTTGGCAAACACCGCCAAACACATTTGCCGAAGTCTGTAGAGATCTACTAAGCCGAAAATCACAGTGGCTTGCTCGAGTCAGTTTACGCTCGCCTTCTGTTGTGAAGGCCTTTTTGTTACCCCGCCTAATTACAAGCAGTTTCTTAGGTCATCAAAAATGTTGGTTATATAAACAAGAACTCTTGATTTGGAACGGCATTGGTTGTTTTGAATAGAGTTCTCTCGTAATCCGTCTAGTGTTACGTTGGAATCCAATCACAAGAGTCTGTTGAATGAGTTGTACGTAGTCTTAGTTAACTTCATGATGATCATGTTAATTAGCTTCAATTAATCGTGAGGAACGAAGCAAATTAATCCCGCGGATGTTTCGTCTATTAAAGGACAATAATCTCTCAATCAGTTTGCCATGGTCTTCATTGCAATCATATCGACTTGTTTCCTCAACCACAAAGCAGCTCAAGACGTGGCTCTGTTCCCTCTCCTCGAGCTACCCACCCATACCCACACCAACTTTAGCAACACGATTCGAAACAGCCACTTTTCCTGAATTAAGCTTATATTTTGGATCCAACCACATTCCAAACCATCACATTACACACAATGTCGGAGAGTTCCTATCGAGGTCGCTTAACGCGAGACAATGCAGTTTTGCTCATCGTGGACCATCAAGTGGGCCTCTACACTGGAGTTCGCGACATTGACACCCTAGAGCTTAAGCACAACATACTGGGTCTGACAAAGGCTGCTGTGGCACTCAAAGTTCCGGTGGTTGTTACCACAACGACTGAGAGTATGTGGGGGCCTTTGATCCCAGAACTCCAGGAAGTGCTACCTGGCATTGAACGAATTGAACGCACAACTGTCAATGCCTGGGATGACCAGCGCGTTGTTGCAGCTGTGAAGGCTACGGGCCGGAAGAATCTGATTGTTACTGGCATTTCGACCGACGTATGCTTAGCGTTTCCAGCAATGGCTGCTCTCGCAGACAACTATACGACCTATGCCGTTGTAGATGCCTCTGGTAGCTTTACGAAGCGCCAATCGGAGATGGGTGTCCTCCGTATGACTCAAGCCGGCGTCATTCCTGTCTGTTATTCCAATGTTGCTGTTGAGATCTTGGCAGATAATGTTGCTTCTGAATCAGCTGAGGTTTATGCCGCTCTGGGTATGCCATTTGCTGGACTGGTATATGGGCTACAACAATACTTCTCGGTCAACTAGTATGGAACAGCGCCTGGGTCTGAGATAGAGCACAGTAGCAATAAATCTTGCAGATAGCCGGAAAATACTAAAGATTAAGTTGAATATATGTAATCTGATTGCGTACGAAAGTATTTATGCACCGTCTATGCAACCGAGAAGCTTTTCATGCGTCGGCGCTTTCGTCGGATGGTTCGTCTGACATTAGGAGTGATTACCCGTAAGAAGAATGCACATTAAAAGTGACATTACATGAGTCATCTTGACTATATTTCTCTAAAGTACGCCAAACTTGAGAACGTTACTGCATTGTGTAGAATATACCAAAATGATGGCTGGGGGACACGACTATTACGCTTATCTAGCCAGGGATAAAACCGTAATGGTGCGTAAGGTCAATCCTCCGAAAGAGCCCAGACGGAGAAGAATTGCTTGCACACCTCATTTTATAACTAAGACGTCTCTTAATTGGTTCTGTTTTCACGCCCCTGCATAATGTCACTTTAATAATGGACTATCACTTCTTGCTGTATTATAATTGTAAGCCCAATTTAATAGTGATATCAGTATAGCACGCTCACTGAGCGCAAGTATCTTGGCGAATGAGATAGTAAATGCAAACAAATAGATTCGAGGACTACCTATGCTGCGTAGTATGTACAACAAGGAATTGCACTGCTGTACATCAATCGGGCGAATGTTATGACCGCATTCAAACATATGCATGTTTTGCTACGCTAACTCTAGAAACTGCCGAGTCGATTAGTCCAAGCTTCGGATGAGACTCGATAAAATGACCTTTAATATTGGGGCTTGCGCCCACCTTGTGATATTGCTAGCTTCATCCAATGTCCTTGGAATGCTGCCAAGGGCTCCATCCACATGTGTAAGCCGCTGTCAGCGAGATCTTTTTTTAACGATTGAAACAACACAAGAATAAATATTTGATCACATCCGAGCCTCAGAGATCATCATAAAAGAGTGACAATTAATCTCATTGCTGCGAAGATTGTATTTTGCTAAATTACTCCAGGCGATTTACGACAATCACGTCAAAGACAATTAGAAAGAACCTCATAGGATTATCTGCTTACTACTCTTGTCGGACAAGATGGATCGATAGGCATACCCCGAAAAATGCAACGTTCATATTCTGATGAATACAATACAACTATATATATCTCGATATGAAAGAGAAGGATCAGTTGCCCACAGGCCGAAGGATAAGGTTTTAAGCATAAATGGAGCTAAATACCGCAGATCCTTCATGTATAAGCTGTTGAACTGTTGCTCTCATACTTTAAGAATCTTACATCATTTTTTTCCGAGTGAACTCTCGCATTTGGCCTGTCGGTCTCGACTCTAGTTCTTACTGGCTCTAGCTTCGCGAAAATAATTACCTGAATATGCTTGTTTGGCCATCTGAGCAGACAGCATTCATGCGAGACATCCAGCAGCACCATCGACGCTACTTTCTTCTAATAGTTGCAATTCACATGATGAACAAACTAAATCTCGCCTATTCACAATAACATATCCGAACTGTTTCTTCTATAATACTTCCGCGTACAATGTTTTTGCTTTATACTGGCTTTATACTGCAGATTCCATTTTTTTGTGTCATCCTTTTGTTTTGCCAAGATCTTGTGCTAAGATTGTCAGCTACACTTACTCCGTTTATGCCAAATGTCTGCGAAGCGCGTGTACGCGCTAATACTCGTATCGGTATTCGGAGACTTCTGGCACTTTGGTGGTAGCTTGCATCAATTAACGTTACCTAATATAAGCATGCTCGTTATGTGCATAATTGTTTTCCATTTTCATGAATAAATAAATTGAAAGTTGACAGAACAATTGTTTTTTTTTTCATCTACTTGGTCTGCATTGAATTAAAATTGAGCAAGCCCCTGGTGTGTGTTACTTGGGAGCTACGTTTGTTGTGGTGTCCACACAAAGCCAATGAAATAGATGGAAGTGGATATACGAATGACTCCGAAACCCAGAAACCTATATGCAGAAAGTTGCTTAAGGTTAGATAATAGCGCCATCTATTGTCTACTAAATGCCGTCTATCCAGGTGAGCGAGAGCTTCCTATTTTAGATTTCGTGCACCCTACGGGGTTACCTGTGGATGCGCCTTATTTAAAGACGTATCTTATATCAGCTTAGTTATCGGCCGGTACCCAAAGGATCACGAAATACAATGCTAGCGAATACTCGGTCAGCATTACGGAGTCTACGAAGCACTAACGTATAGAGGGCCCCGATTCGAAGACCTCGACGATATATTATATAGCCCGATGTCTTATTAATGCTCCAATGAAATCCCTTTCTCAGATTGGGCCGTTTTTTTATAACATATCTGTTTCCGTCGCATGACCGGGACCCATGTAATCTCGCCGTCAGGAGGCTCTTTCATAAGATCCCTGTGCAACTCGTTTTCAAACTTCGTATCATGGGCCAATCCGAACTTCACAACTGTGTCAGTGGGCTTCCAAACACCCTGTCATAGTTGCAACAACCATGCAAACTACGCCTCGCACATGTGAAAGGATTCTTACCAGCCCTATGGACGCAATTGCGCTAGATCATATCTAGCAAGTAATCTTGTAGCCCGTAAAAGTTCTATTGGGCTTCTATGCTGCCGCCCTGGAATATTAAACGTATGATCTTTCCTCAGCGTTATAAATGTTGTTTGGTGAGAAGACATAAGAGTCTCAGACCAGACTTGACTTCGGTTCAATTTTGACACCATATAGCCCACAACCTGTTGTACGGTTCAACTTTCACCCAAACCCTTGAAGATGCCCTTGCGCAAACATACGAAGCCTCCGCCAAGATTCACTTTTGTGACTCCAGAATTTGAAGGCAACCAAATGAGATGGTTAAAGACTCATTCAGACGCGACAAGAAGTCACGCCGCATATTGGAGTGGGCCTGCAAAACGTCGATGGCAATCCGGCAAAGAGAGCATCAAAAAGGAGGATAGCGCCAGCGCTCGAGGGACTTTTGCAGATGAGCGCACTTACCCACACACCGCCCAAGTTGAGCATCGCTGTTCAGTTGCTCGGACTCTCCAATGCCAGGGGTCAACAGCGGCGACGGATAGAAAGACTTTACCCCAGAGAGGAGATTACTCGACATTTCGCCAGATCGAGCCCACTGGTTCACGATGCCCCCAAGCTCTTTCGCCAGGTTTGAAAGAGACGAATTCTCTTTCAGTCGACTTGGCAGTTCTCAAATTCTATAACGAAGACTTTATGAGAAGATTTGTCATGGTTGACAATGCCGACAGTACCCTGATTTTCACTAGCTGCCTTCTACTTGGCTACGCTTATCACCTGGCACTGACAGGGCAGGGGACCATGACCATGTTGCTAGAATTGAAGAGCCAGGTTATACGACACCTGACAGCGAAGATGAATATTTCAGATGGACTGCTTAGTCCCCGATGCCTCATTGCAATATTGGCCTTGGGAGCTCCAATTGTCTGTCTAGTATCCAGAGACTTACCAAGATGCCTCAGAATTGGGGAATCTATCAACATGATGTTGGAGGAAGAGTGTTTATTCAGTGAAGAATCGGCAATGTTCTCTCCAGCCTCACTCCACGAGCAAGTTGTTCACCGGTCAGCATTACGCAGACTGTTCCTGAAAGCTAGGGCCAATTTCCAAGACCCGGAAAGCGTCGCATTACTGCAGTATATCTCTAATTATATGAATATGTGCGTACCTATAAGCTTTTCTGTATACTGTTTTTGATCTAACGAAGCTCTCAGATCAATGGCTATCGGGGACGCTGATTGTTTACACACTACTCCGCCGGAGATTAAGAAACTGTTTTCAGCTACCACTCCATGTCAGGGTTGTACTGTACCAGAGCAGTGGATATCTCCTCTTACACCTCTTACTTCTCAATGGCAGGAAGACTCGTCTATGGTGTACATTGAAAGCCGGATGATGTTGCTTACAGCACTGATGCAGCAGTGGCTCGCGACATTCCTTGACGAAAACGATCAATTATTACCTCTCACACAGGAGTTGTTACAAAAGCGTGCAGACCTTCGTGAAAAGATTGAGAGTTTTGCGCCGGCAACAATGAAGTCTAATGCTGAAGAAGAGGCCATGTATGAATGTTGCCGGCACGTCACTTCGATGCTATTAACCGCGGAAAAGCTACGCATCCCAATCCATGCTGCAGCGAAGCATGTGGAATCTAAACTTAACCTTACAAAGTCGTTTCGTCAAACAGACCTCACAAATCTCTGGGGCAGGCACAAGGGTTTGCTGTTTTGGGTTGCTGCAACATGTCAGTTCGCAACAGCGAGTCAGTGCTCTCCTTTACTATATACAACGCTTCTTGCACGACTAGTACAGGAGCTCTCGATGTCAGACATTTATACTGAGATAGCTCTTGGCTCTTTAAAAAGACTAAAGCAGTTCGAAGGCTTGTGCTGCTATCAGGAATCTCAGGCAAGCTGCGGCAAGTAGATTACTAGAAATAAATACTACAAATATTTGGTTTCAATATTCCGAATAGAGAGAGTCATACCATGACTATTGCCCACATATGAAGTAATTATGAACCACGAATGAACGTTGGTTCATATTTGATATAAAATATTCATCCTCCAACTTGCCTTCACGGCGATCAGCAGTTAACGCAGCGATCACACTTCGCAACACTTCGCAACTCTTCGGGATTAACAGCGGGGTCCTACACGAGGAGACTAACTGAATCGGTAAACCCATCCTTGGAGATTTCATATGACAGATGCATGGAGTAATATTTTAGTGTCCAAAGCTGATAGTTTGAAACTTTAACCTCTCTCTCTTTACTGGTGGGCTAGTTGAAAGCCTGCCAAGCCTGTCTACCCCAAGATAAGGCCCGAATGATTCCGCCCAACGGAGCACTACGTATCTGTCACGTTTCGTCGAGGTGTTATAGGGAGCTCTACGAGATGATGATTTCATACCCCCGCACCACACAGACTTCGCTGGCGATAGTAGTACACAAATTGTTATAGTTTCAGCTAATTATCTCAGGAGAGAGAGATCGGTAGGTACAAGTTTTTATCCTTTCTATCCCAGATCTTTATCCAAAAATAGAAAAATCGTCTGACAATCACCACGTTTTGCATAGCAAAATACTCGCATATAATGAAACCTCTTCGTGGTGAAATTCTAGCAAGCAGTGAAGTAGATAAACTTTATATTGCATACCATCCAGCAAATTTTTATTCTTGATCTTGGCGCAGCCACTACGGTATACAAATGACAGCATACAAGTATGCACGTCGCTAGATTGGTATCGAATTTGTATTAGCCGGAGGATGGAAACTCTAGTATCACTATACCATTGCGTAGTTCTAGAGTAGCTCTATCAGCCTCAGGTGGTTAGACTCTGATTTAACATAAGGTTGTAGGCACGGCTGTTTCGGAGTATAAGAGTCTGAAGAAGTCCTCGCTAGATTCTCCTAGAACAATCAACATTGGGTTAAACTTTCATGTACCTGATTTGACAATCTGAATTTAATCTTGTTCCTCACACAATCTCTTTACAATGGTCATTCTCATAACCGGCAGCACTGGCTACCTTGGTGGCCATTTGGTCAATGAAGCATTGACACGAGGCCACAGTGTCCGCGCCGTTGTGCGAACTGAGTCATCATTCAAGAAGCTTGCTGAGCAATTTCCTCAGTATGCATCGAAGCTTTCACATGTCGTCGTGTCTGATATCACCGTACCAGAGGCGTTCGAGGGTGCGTTCGATGGCGTGGTTGGTGTGATTCATTCTGCCTCTCCATTCAACTTGGAACCAAAAAACAACGAAGAAGATCTTCTCAAACCCGCCATTAAGGGCTCTGTAGCTATACTCGATGCCGCATTGCGCTACGGTAAAGATGTCAAGCGTGTAGTTGTTACATCTTCTCACGCCTCCGTCGCCGACACTTCCAAAGGATTGCGACCTGGTTACGTATACAACGAAAAGGACTGGAATCCTATGACCTACGAGCAGGCTGCTGACCAAGCCACCGATGGTGTGACGGCCTACTGTGCTTCAAAGGCTCTGGCTGAGCGCGCTGTGTGGAAATGGGCTGATGAGCACAAGGATGCGCCATTCGACGTCGTTACAATCACTCCGCCGTGGATCTTTGGGCCATATGTTACGGAGCTGACATCTACAGCTCATTTGAGTGAAAGCGTCCGATTGATTTACAATCTCCTAGGAGCCAAGGAAGTGCCAGTATTCGATTTTGGTGGATATGCAGATGTTCGCGAAGTCGGTGCTGCCCACTTGCTTGCCCTCGAAGTGCCCGCCGCCGGTGGACAACGTTTCTGGGTCGGACAGTCTCTCCGATGGCAGGCTGTGGTCGACGTCGGGCGAGAAGAGTTTCCAGAGCTAAGGTCAAGGTTGCCAGAAGGAAAGCCGGGATGGAGAGAAGATGCTTATGGTGTCGATGGGAGCAAAGCGGAAAGAGTGTTGGGTCTCAAATATCTCACATTCAAGGAAACTATCAGAGATACCTTTGCTCAGCTATTATCTGCGGAACGAGCTGAAGCTGCAGCATAGCTTTCTTCAAGTCCAAGGCTCTCATGATCATCTAAACTACAATAAAAAGTTATTGCTTGCTGAGGTCTCACCAACTTGTTTTACTTTTATTTTCTGTGAAACACTAAATTCAAGATGCATAGCCTCGCATCATCAGGTTCATTGCTTAATGTTTATATCTGGCGACGATGTGTTTCGGAACAATGGTACCCAGAGAGTATTCAGTTAAGATGGCATGTACGTACCTCCACAGAGGGTCGGCCAAATCGAGAATGAGTATCTTGAGTTCATGTTGAGTCTCTACTTCGCGTAGATCACAATTTCGGATCGAGAAATGACAATTTCCTAAAGCAAGGCATATCGCGGGTATAAAAAGATAATAGCAAGTAAGAGGAACATCCTTACTACACAAACTATAGCAGATGCTTGTGTCAATACGCTGGATGAACCACAAATATAGAGTAAGATATCTTACGATGGATTTCGTCTTGTACCACTTTTCAAACAACTAATAAAGCGCATTTAGATCATATGAAGAGTGAAACAGTATTAGTATTATAGACGGCGCATACTTTCTTAAGTTCTACCCTGAGACACCTTATCAAGCAACAATACTGTTAAGTCTTATTAGATAATCCAAATTCCGGAGCTCTGACATGCTCATAAGGCAAAAGGTAGATCTTTGGCCTTGCCGCTTTTGTCGCAAGGCGCAAATTGCCAGCAGTCAGAGTGCTTCCCAAAATAAAGAAATTTTAGGATGAAAAAAATAATAGACGGGACTGGCGGCCAACTGCCAACTTGTTCGAACGCAACCTCGTGATTATGTACCATAAAGGGCAAATCCACAACCTAGAGAGAGTCGTCTTATCGTCAGAATTCGTCCATATGTACGAATGAGTTTCGAAAAGACTATTTTATACCGCGTGGCAATAGGGGGGACAAGAGAAGCACGACGATATCAAGACTAACTTACCATGCCATCAGCAGTCTGGGTCGCTTTTATTGCCTTTGATGCTGTCTCCTTTGTCCATTTGGCCCAGTCGGTTTTATCCTTATACTTTTCAAAAGCTTTGAGAGTAAAGATCTCATCTTGCAAATGCTGCCTAAGAACAGGCATGAATGAGTCTATTATACTCTTGAGCTTAGCCCCGTCATACGTTTCCTTGCCGGTTCCCGCATTCTCCAAATGAGCGTTGTACTGTTTGAGGCCTTCGTCAAAGGTATGGTGTTGCTCGACGTTGACGTCCATGATTCCTTTCTCGCCAGTGATTGCCTCAATCTCGGGGAAGAACCATTTCTCTTCGGTTGTGTGATGTTCATGAAGAATGTGGCCCCATGCGGTTGCGTATTTAATGAAGGCCGGAAGGCTCTCTGGCGAACGTTCCACGTTGACGCACTGGAGATAGACGCTGTTGATGCCTCTTAATAAGCAATTATGGACGGTGATCATTTCCGCAGCCATGGAGTGGTATGGCGCGACCTTCTCCCCGGGCTGGCACTGGAGTGAGCGTTCGTTCTTTCGATGATGCACTGGCGTATCATCGTATGATCCAGGCTTACCTTGTACCCAAGAGATGTAATCGAAATCAGTTCAAAAGGCCCGTCGGCCCACGGCCGACTGCTGTTGGCCTCTGTGCTTGCCATTATACCCAGCACTAGGAAATTGATCGGTAGCTATTTTGTGGCCCGCGAGGAAAAGGAAAGATCAACAGCGAAGCTATACCAACGAAGCTTTCAAGGACGGCTGCTGTACTCAAATATAGAAGATGGCCACACAGTGTACACTTGCAATTTAAATGGTTGAGCCGCATGCCCCATGTCTTCAATTTGTTCGATTATTTGTACAACGGTGAGACTACTGGCGCTATCATCCAACGAAACAATGCTCTTTGGGCCAAACATGCGGCTGAGCAGTGGTACATACTCCTGCTAAAATCTGACGCGCAGTTAATTATGGAGTGTTGGCAGCGCTGTAGCTACCGCTAGACGAAATTACCTGTAACTATAGGGCCATTAGGCGAAGTCATAGGGAAGCAAGTTGCGTATGGTCTTCAGCCATTTGCTACTTCTCTTCGTATTTAACGAATGAAAAAGTCTAGACGTCTGACAGATACGACACACAGGTCAGCATAACAAATGACGTGTGATTTAAGCTCTCTCCTGCAAGGATAACAAGTACGGATAGATAAAAGGTTTCTCCTGTCTTTACAGAGACTTGTAAACAAACCAAAAGGGTACTCTCATCATGTTTTTACCCACAATGGCGAAGAAAGCCTTCACTTAAAACGTATTTGATGTTCTAGCCATCCAGATAAGATCTCACAAGCCCAATTCTTTAAATCGGTACCAAGTAGCGTTATAATCGACCTCTATTGTTCCGTTGAGTTTAAGTGCTGGGAGCTACGCTATTCTAGCCGCTTTTGAGATGACAGGTTAGTTGTCCGCCGCTGGTACAAAAGATCGTATTTTCGCTGACATAGTTGACTGTGATGAATTGGTAGTTAAATAATGCAGGTAGTTTAGATATTCGCTGGGCAATAGTGTTTGAAATGAGTTACAGGGACTCAACGGACTTCACCTGGCATTTTCTACAGTCAAAAGGTATTTGCCCCGCGCGTCGCGGATACTGTGCTGGCCTTGTGGGGAGGGGAAAACATTTCACGCCCTACTTTCGGATAAGAACAAAGTTGCATCGATAGCGTAGGACTCATTCATGCAATTAATTACATCAGGCAAGCTCCTCCATCCTTCAGGATGCAAAGTGGGATTTCGCGCCAATGAAAAATAAAACAAAGTAATCCAAAACTCTGATATCGACATCGTCAATACATTTTGACAGACTTTTAATTCACCGCTACATATTTGCCATCATGACAACCGAAGACGCTGATGCAGACGCTGCTTCTGAGCATGTTCTGCAACAGCTGTCAAACACAGCGTATGCATGCTCCTCACTGTCGCCGCTGTCTAGCAGGCCTGGTAATTTTGTTTACCGTGGTGTCTTGGTTCATCCCCTCTCCGCCAAAGATGAGGCCCCTATTCGGACTGTTATAATCAAGCATTGCACCACTTCTACGAGCGAAGATGCTCCAAACCACATGGCCCGCCGTGTAGATGGACCAGTAGTTATTTTTCATCTGGGAGCGACTATGCATGAAACAAGATACTAATATTTACTACGTGGCAGAACTTCGAGGAGCTCTTGCTCAACTCAATCGCTCATTTTTCACCCCTCACCGATCCGTCTATTCTGATCAAGGTACCGCATTTAAATTTACTAGATGAAGCGAGTAGTATTCAAGTCCTAGAAGATTTCATTGATACCACTGGACTGAAATCCATGTTGCTTTCCGCTGAAGCCAGTAATCTTCTTCCTTCCAGCCTAGAGGCCATTGGCTTTGCATTAGGCTCGTGGGTTCGCGCGTTCCATTTGTGGGCGGCGGCGCCTGAGCAAGCCGCCCTCAGAGCGCAGATGTGGCAAAGTGATCCGATGCGAAAGACAAAATATCTCTTCACCTATCACGGCTTTCTGAAAGTGTTAGAGATGCATCCGGAAGTTCTGGAAGGTCACAGAGAAATCTTGGAGAAAACCCGAGATACCATATCGAAGGAATATGAGAGACCCATTACTGCAGACGATGAAGACTTCGGACTTATTCATGGGGATTTTTGGTCAGGAAAGTACGTTTTATCGCTGAAGCTACCTTGCAATTCATCTTAATCATGTTGGATTCTTTGGTCTAACGGAGCGCGTATCAGCATCTTGCTTCCTGCCACGCCGTGGCGAGAGCCTCCACTATCAGACGTGCCTAACAAGCTGTTTATTATTGACTGGGAATTTGCGCAATTTGGTCACCGATCCAATGACATAGGTCAACTCATTGGTGACCTTTATGAAAGGAAGTTGTACGGTAATGTTGAAACTGTTGCACCAGTTATGGAGGGAGTCATCAGGGGATATGGCGAGTTAAGTGAGCAAATGGCGTTTCGGGTTGCCATTTATGTGGGTGTTCATTTAATCGGCTGGTATAACCGAAGGCCCCGAAAAGGCCCCAAAGTAGTTCCCTCACATGTCATCTTGGAGGGGTTGACGATTGGAAGAGATTTCATTGTAAAGGGATGGGAGAAAGACAGAAAGTACTTCGAGAACAGTGCACTGGCATCATTATTCAGGAGAGCATGAGCGAAAGCTACGAAGATATCTACGGTTCTCCTGAAATTGGAGATGGTTTATTCCTATATCGCGTTCTATGGCTGACAACTTTTTTACATACTCAGTTCCCAAACTAAACTCTGCTCGTGATACAGCACCCTGCGCGGTTTCTCAATGCAATAAGGCAGCGGAATTTAGCTACAGGTCCGGTCTATGACTGCAAGCTTTACTTGTTTGATGATCACGGGAAGCAATTCAAGTAGGCTTCATGTCCCAAGACACTGGCTGCATTGGGACACAAGAACCACAGATTCAAGTCTTATCACCAATATGTAGGCAAAAGTTTAAATGCACTTATATCAATACTAATAATGATACTAGCACTTGCAATCTGTAGTTGTCATAATTGAGATTTTGTGTCTTTATTTGTCTTCGAAGTTCGTCGATTATTGACTGTTGGCATAATAATGTATACCAGTGTACTTTAAGATTCCCAAGATAGTATAGTATATTATAGAGCAGGTACGCGTCTAGGCAGTGCTGAAGCGTGCTAAAAACAATTGAATGTCAGCCCGATTCTCATTTCGAATCCATCGTCCGCTGTCTCTGCACATTCACACCGCGCCTTTATATGCTGAAACCATTGGCCACTTCTAGTTCTAGCAATCGCCGACATGTCCTAAAATATGTTATTTTCAAGCTTAATCTCAACATTTCTCAGCGCTAACGGTTTCTGTCTACAACGTAGCCAACATCTGATAGATTTTAGATCCTCGCAATGCGAGATCCTGCAAGCTAATTTAGACCCCGGAAGTCAGTTTCCGCATCAGAGCAATGACAGGGAGGTAAATAGACCTTTTTCGTTCCGAGAACGAGAACGAAGTTACGTGGCATTGGTGAGTAGGTAGTTGTGTATGGCATCATACATTTAGAAAGCTACTATCAACGTGTATGAATAGAACAGGAGTATTGTAAAAGATATATAAACCGCCACTTGCTGCGAGGTCTAGTTTATTCCCTCTCGTTGCATTCACAACTGCAATCATCATCAACACTACAGAAATATCCAGTCCTCGACCATGTTTCCCCGACTTCTTATCTTTATTGGCTCGGCCGCGACAGTTCTCGCGACCGGTGCTTGCGGTACTGGAATTTATCAATCGCCCATCGCCAAGTCATTTGTTACTATCGACCTGCTAGTCAACATTCCTGTGAATACAACGACTCCCGAAGGCGTTGTTGGTTCTGTGGGCATCCGTGGAGGCAGTATCTATGGACAGTTTAACGGGCATCTTGTGGCGAACATCTCTTCTGAGGTTGAGCATGTACTCCCTCTTACGAATGGAGAATTTACTGTGAGTTATAAATATCTTGATGCAACATATTTTCGCGGATACTGACGTGTCCAAGTCCGTTTCGAGTCAATGGATTTTCGAAAACGATAAAAATGAACACATTTTGGCTACACTTTCAGGTCTTACAACCTATGCTAACAATGCTCTGCATGGATTTGGCAACGCGTAATTATGTTCCATCCTAACAGAGTAAAATAGATAAACTAATAATTGCTTTAGTATCCTGGCTACCGAGGCAAAAGAATTTTACTGGGTCAACTCGGCCACTTTTCTTATTGAGTGGCAAGGCGATTTTAATACCGGAAAGGCTCAGTTTGAGTTTTTCCAAATTACTACAGGTGGTCGCCTCGACGGTCAGCCTATTACTGCTTTACTCCCGCCAGGTGGTAAATAAACGGCAATGGTGTATGACAACCACCTCATGTACAGGTTTCATTCAGATACCACATGATCCCGCCATAGATGCCGATACATCTGGAACGTTTTATTCTTGGGCACAGCTATTGCAATTTTTTTGCCAGTGGATAACCACTGTCAAGTTGGATATACATCTATTAGAGGGAATGTTCACAAGCGTAGCATAGTTTTACTTATTTAATTTTATATTATCCGTCAATCGTTTGCCTTTCTTACCAAACAAGCCATGATATTCTTCGTGAGTTAACTTTAATTCTAATAATCTTCTACATAAGGGTTAGTAGATTTTTCAGTATAATACATGTTTGAATAGCTATACAGGTAAACCTTATGGTACATATTCACATTATATTGCTACACTTTTAGATACGTACGCTTATAGCATGTCATCTCAACTGTAGTCCTGGAAGATATACACATCATGAGGCCATTTTCTACAGCTGAAGCGAGGAAATGATGGGTAAAATTGGTTCCTAGGCAATAATTGCTCTTATAAAAATAGGCCCTAGAATGTGAAACTTAGTAGTAATAATGAAATCGAACGGTCAGATTAGAAAACTTTAATGTCATTACGGTGTATTAAACATCAGCGAAAAGACTTAGAGATAGGTAGATTACAATCAGAAAATATGCAACATTTTCGATGCCAAACGGTCTCCCAGATACAAGGCACCGCATATACCCCTCTCGTGTTTGACATTTCCCTCATGCGATTGGTTGTAACTTTCTCTATTTTTACATTAGGAATCACAAATCCTTCGACTATAGAAGTGCCAAAGTTATTGGCTGCTAGTATATTCATGGCGTTAAACACGTCTTACCCTGCATGTTTGATCTGCCCTACTAATATTAATCCAGTTAAGCTGACGCTGATTGAATTGAAGATTTATTTCTTTTATTTGGCGGAATGCGTCGCCTTGTTATAACCAATTCTCTTTCATTCTTACCACATTATTCATTATTCTATATAGCAGTGTCCAGCAAGCTGCGACATGGCATCAGCCCCTGGCAAATGGGCCGACGGCCCCCTTGAGCTCATCGAGACTCCGTCCTTTACGAAGCTTACAGTGAGTTGTGTTCTTATTTTCCAGTAAAGCGTCACAGTGCTAATGCCATCCCCAGGACGATCATCCGGCCCACTATATCGCCAACGAGATGGCCTTCGCCCACAACGCTATGCTTCGCGGCCTTAACGCCATCTATTTGCAGGCGCCCTACATACCAAAGGCTGACGTCTCCGATTTTCTCTTTTTTGTCGCCTCGTGGGCTGGTTGGGTACAACATCATCACATTCTGGAGGAGACGCGCATGTTTCCAGGCTTCGAGCGCATTCCCGGTATAAGACCCGGGCAGCTCTCGCACAATATCGAACAGCACCATCTCTTCTCCACTGGCCTCGATGATCTCAAAGAGTACGCTACAAATACAACTGAAGCCAATTATGATGGCGGAGCACTACGTGAGCTCATTACTAGCTTTTCTACATCCATGTGCGAGCATTTAGCCGATGAAATCGACACTCTATGGAGCCTCGAGTGTTGCGAGAAGGGCCAGGAAGAAACCCTCCTCAAGGTGTACAAGGACTGCGAAGCGGAGGCTGCTAAACAAGACAAGACAGTAGTACCATCTATGGTTCTGGGGTTATGCGACAAAACATTTCAGGGTGGCAATAGCTGGCCTGCCATGCCTTTAGGCTCAGAATACATTGTCCACTATCTACTTGGCAGGAAACATAGAGGTGCATGGAGGTTTTTGCCGTCCGACACATTTCGAAGGCCAAGACCGTTACCTTTTTTGGGCGACGAGAGTTAATGAGTGAGGTAGGTTGAGGGATCACCTTAGCAGCAGCTTGAAACGGCAAATGTCAGGCGGGTATCAGTGATGTTAGTAACAAAGCATGATTTGCAGTCACGAGCTTCCGTGATTTATAGCAAATGTTGTACATATAACCTATTGCGAGTTTGCAATTGTCAATTGCTGTGTTATATCATTTCAGCTAAGCTAATGGCGATGCTATAATTGCCCCGTCTGTCTTCCATGAAGCATCAGGACAAAGTTGGAGTCGTCCAATCAACCCACTGGCTTGGAGAGAATGTAAAATCGCTCTGGAATATCGCAGTATTTGTGTTTTGATTGAGCAAGAACTTTTGGACAAACGCTGTAAGTTGAGACTGCTGGTTCGACGGGAATGCGCAGTGTGCGTGGGAGCCAATCTGTGAGTAACCAATGTTGTTTGGCACGCCTAGAGCTTGCCATGCCGAACGAGCCGCTGTCATACAACCAAAGCAACTCTGGGGGCCAAGCCAGTCAATATTGTTGTCAATAACGAACAAGCCTCTCGGTGCAATAAGCGCTGCTAGCGAGTGATGATCGAATGGCAATGTAGGCACTTGGTTGACGTAGCTGTTGAAAGCTGTTGCGAACCAAGGGTCTTCGCCAATGATCTCGGATGCCGTCTGAATGTTGGCTCCTTGGGAATGCAAGTAGTCTGAAATTCTCCAACAAGCAGAACCACCCGCGCCTGATTCCTGGGGGAGCGTCAGCACGATGCGCTTCTCGAAGGCCCCTGCAACCATAGCGCCCTTTCCGTTTCGTGAACATCCCGTCACGCCAATTCTTGTGGTATCGATTCTTGCTGATGGCGTCAATTCGAGAGCATCAATAACACGGCTTACTCCCCATGCCCACGCGGTCATGGCGCCTGCCGAATGTGTTTTCCCATAAAGATCATAGAATTTGCCCTGTCCTCGGCTACCCGTGTTGACTTGGGCGGCTATGTTATCATTGTTGAAGTTGATCATGGCGACGCCCGCAGGTGCTGGGAGACTGCCACCTCCGTAGCCAATGATGGCGGGATAAGGTGCCGATCCAGAAGAAGGATAGGTAATGGTTACCGTAAATGAGATCGATTTTCCGGAGTCACCGCAATTAATAGTCAAAATATTTCCAGAGAAAGACGCGGTAACAGTGGCCGGACGACCTGGCAGAGTTCCAAGTTCATAACGCTGGATGAGGTCTGACATCTCTGCCTGACGACACGCAAATTTGTCTTTTGTTGTTACTTTATCTCCATTGAACATTGTGAACAGGTCATTGAGTTTTGCGTTGGCTTTCAAACTAATTGAACCTGGCAAGGCCGAGCACGTCGCCGCACTGGTAGAAGTAGCACGAGTTGCAGACGCCGATGACGATGCACTCGAGGCAGGTGGTGGACTTGTAACAGATGTGACCAGCGTGGTAGTTGGTATAGTCGACGATGCTTGCGTACTAGGAATGCATTGAGAGTAATAATCGCTGTATGACACGCAAGTTGTGCCCGCAACACAAGTTGCCGGGCCGCCCCAGCCAATTCCGCCACCTATGATGTATGTGAGCGCTTTGTACTACAAATTTTGACTGATGAAGGCCACGAACATTGTCCCCATACTGGGGATTGCGCCTGAATAGGGATGGCCAGCAGAAGGAGAGCGAAAACGCGAACAGCCATGTTGTTTACCTTCATCAAGGAGATGTTGGCTTCTTGCACGGCGTTTACATCTTGTCGTTATTTGAGCGCCCTCGCAATCTCATTTATATCTGCTCGCAGCCGCTCGTCCGGCGTCTGACATCGCAAACGTTTACACCTATATCACTATTACAGCATATTCTATTACATTCAATATTGCTTTCCTCTAAACTATTTCCACTACCATTGCTCACGCCAAGAACATATATCACAAAATGAGCGATGCTCCGTAAAGCCGAGGACGGACTGATTGGAGGGAAAACAGTCTCTTCACTCGCTACCTGGAACGGATAAATGGATTCGGCTATTCAGCATAAAATATTGAATGGGAAAAATGGATCAAAGATCACATGAGGCAGCATATGCTCGTGTCGTTTGCTCCTCCAATAGTCTTTCAACACCTGGGCGCAAGATGTTCCCCAGCTTTTGTATATAGAGCCTGAAAGGAAATGCCGGGTCTAGAATTAAAGATCTCGGCTAAATAAGGTTATGCATCAAGAAATATTGGTATACTGTTGATGAGCCTATCAGATTCGAGGACTACCCGGTTGAGGTAGTTATGTAGGCTAACTCCCTTGATCAATAGCCGAGGAAGGTAACGGCATTCAATTCATCCTGGCGGTGAGTACGACCTCTCCGTCAGAACCATAGTAGTGGTGATCCATATTACCCCAGATACGCACACAATGATTTCCGAAAGCTTAAATTTAAGAATACTTGATGCTTCTTGATGCTTGGTTGTATTGGAGTAGTCATTGTGAACCTTCATTACATGTACCAGCTATATGATGACCTCACTGTGTCTGGAACATACGCTGACTAGTATTGCGATATTAAATATTGTCTGGAATAAGCACGTATCGTTCTGAAATTACGATTATTTCTACTCAAATGGCGTTTATTCCATCCCCTTAATGTTAGTTTCTCCTCCAAGTTTGGCTATGCCCCTTGATGCAAAAGCTATCGGACGGCTTGTGAGTTCCACTGAACTACAGTCACCAGCAGAAGCTGGGCTCTCTAAGATATACCACGTTTCAAAGAGATAGGGAGAGCTATTCATTTTGTTACAAGACAGGTACCACGACATCCAGTACTTCTTTGAGCAGAGGTTGATCTCTACGAGAATACCCCCGAGAAGACAGAGTTGGACCTAGCTAATATATAGCCGAACACATTCTGACTACTATTTTATATATCTTGGTACTATAGGAAAGAAGGTTCCCTAGCCTCGAATTAATAATGAACCTAGCTAGTAAGAAGGCTAAGCGCCAAGTCCCATAGGGATAATGTAAACAAGCAAATGAAGCTAGCATGATGTGTCTATGATCTGTCTAGGGAGGTCTAAAGAATAAGAGACAGCGTCCACTGGTAGCCACAATGAGGTTACATTTGAATGGAGAATACACCCTGTACCCCATATTAGGCAGTATATCTCCCGAGATGCCGAGATGTCACCAACAGTCCCATAGGCGCTTAAACATGAAGTTGCTTAGCTACTCTAAATGTATCTAACATTAGACAATATTTGGGGAGATTATCTCAAACATCAGTTGAAGCACTATTAATGAAAGACTCTGGATAATCATGTCGGAATGTGATAATTATAAGAGTCCTAGTCTCCCTATAATTGCCATGTCAAATCAGTTTCCACATCTCGAATGCGGAGGCGAGTTGTCTTTCATGAAGTTCTTCTCACCCCGACGTGGTATTCGGTTGATATATATAGGTTTCAGGATAAATGGAAATATGGATCAGGTTAATAAAGATATTATTTAACCGTTTTATGCAGCACATTGTATGTAACGCTGGATAAATGGCTGCTATGGAAAGGTGCCTCGTCTTTATTAAGAACATAACATGCTTTCACACGATCACCCCATGAAGCCACTGAACTTCATGTCTCAAGCTGAGTTTAGCTGGCATGAAAATGTGCCCAAAAGTACGGGGAGATATGTGGATACATGGCAATATGTAGAATGCTTTTGATATATACTAATAGCTGCCGTCCCCTCATGACCGGCAATTCTACTTTAGTGCATCCTTTTGGCATGGCCTAATCCTTTCTCGTAATTCGAAAGAGACAGCATGATGACATTGAGAGACTTATTGATCTTGGCAAATCTTGCTACTCTATCCGTAGCCCAAACCACCATCACAGTCAATGTTGGCACCAAATTCCAGCAAATTGATGGCTTCGGCTTTTCGCAGGCGTTCGGCCGTGCCAGTGAATTTCAAAATGCCAATGCCAATACTCAGAAGCAGGCCCTAGATTATCTTTTCAGTACGACCACTGGCGCCGGCTTTAGCATCATACGGAACCGTATCGGATCTGGGGGTTCTGGTGATAGCATCGAACCAAATAATCCCGGCTCGCCATCAGCGACACCAAACTACGTTTGGGACAACAACGACAGCGGCCAATTATGGTTCACGAGACAGGCAGTCTCCTACGGCGTCAAAACTATATATGCAGACGCATGGGGTGCCCCTGGGTTCATGAAAACCAGCGGCTCTGACTCGTCGCCCGGGTGAGTGAGCGCTATTAATATTCTCACATGTTCAATCGAGACTGACATGGGTGATTGTGAAACAGATACCTTTGCGGCAGTACTGGTCATTCTTGCTCTTCAGGTGACTGGAGACAAGCATATGCCAACTTTCTTGTGCAATATGTCAAGTATTACGCAGCGGCAGGCTACAATATCACACACCTAGGATTCTTGAATGAACCAGATTTCCAAACCACGTACTCTCAGATGCAGATCAGTTCAAACGCTCAAGAGGCCATCTCCTTCATCCCTATTCTATCTAACACGGTGAAGGCAGCCGGCCTCAGCACCAAGCTCACCTGCTGCGATGCAGTTGGATGGACGACTCAGAGCACCTATACGACCAACTTGGTCAATGCTGGCTCAACCGGGTATCTCAGTGTGATCACGTCCCATTCGTACAGCGCAGATGCAACCTCTCCTTTAAGTCAGACGTCTCTACCCAAATGGAACACAGAGGGCGGTCCCAGCACGCCGTTCGTAACGACGTGGTATGGAAATGGCGGGACCAACGAGGGCTTCACATGGGCCAACAAACTCGCCGTTGCAATGGTCAACGCACAGCTCTCAGCCTACCTGTTCTGGGAAGGCTTCGAGATTCAACAATCCCAGTCGGGTAGTCATTTGATCGATGCACTGGACAGGCAGACAGCTACCCCATCAGGTATCTTCTGGGCTTTTGCCATGTGGTCGAGATACATCCGCCCAGGAGCTTTTAGAGTAGCAACATCAGGATCCATATCCAGCGTTATTACCGGCGCCTTCCAGAACACTGATGGCTCCGTAGTTGTCGTATTCACAAACAGCGGAACATCGGCGCAGTCAGCAAGAGTCGCCTTTACGGGCTTTACTCCCCGTTCCGCTGCCGCATATGTCACGGATAATAGCCACACATTCGCATCTACATCTTCGGGGCTTTCTGGTAGTACTATTACAGTATCTGTACCTAGCAGAGGTGTTGTGACAGTGAAGTTGACTTGAGAAGGGGGATAGTCTATCGGATTGTTATCTAGAGCTTCCAGATTCCCTACAGTAGCAGGTAGTTCAATAGTTCAATACCGCAACAGCCAGTCTAAAACCATATACTTGCAGAATGTTCGGGCGACGCCATACCAATGACCCACGTGAGAACCTAGGTAGAGTAGGGTAGACTCAAGGATACCATGCCACCAGGCGATAGCTAGTAGCATCTAACTGGATATTGTCACTTGAGCGTTGTTCAATCACCATTAAAATGCGGAGTCATTGCGGAATTAAGGCATGGTTGGCAATATATAGATTTTAGCTCTTTTCAATCGTTATCTTCGTATTATAACCCCTCTCTAGAATATGTGTGAGTACAGAGTTCTTAACAGTTTCAACAAGATGTTCTTCAGCATCACTAGCCAATCCGCCGTGAGAGAGGAAATCAACATGCACTTTCAACTCGTCAAGTTCCTCATGCACTTCAAGTAGAGCTGCCCCGTCAACATCGATGGTATCAATGGCTTTATCACAGCTAGTACGCAGGTCCTCAAGTTCCTCTTTAAGATCCTTGTTCTCTTTCTCAAGTTGCTCAACTCGTTTCGCTAGCCTATGCATCTCCTTGCGCATATCTGATAATGCAGCCCAAACATCATGATTAATGTCAATCTCAGATGAAGCACTTGAATCGTTCAGTCGGCGTCTCTTTTTGTCATTTCCCTCAATCGAGGGGTCGACAGACGGCGGGGATTGGGGTTTGGAATGCGATGATGTTTCGAGGTCGGGAGGAGGAGGGGGTTCTAGATCGGCGTATGACGGTGGCTCATCATTTGGCAGTGTAGACGAGTTGTGTGGCGATGAAAGAAGGCTGATAATCTTGCCTCCCCTCCCGCCATAAAGCGAAGCCAGAGCAGCTTGAGTATCAGAGTTGAGTGGTTGCAGAGTGTTTGGAGCGACAGCTTCGCGGATAGCCGACAGCTTGGCTTGAGAAACCTCTCTTGCGGAGATGTAAACATCCAGAGCTGTCGCTTTGCTAAGCGAACGAAGAGAATCGAAAGCTTGGCCAGATAGCCGCTTCCTTGGCTGCACAGGTTCGGCTGCTGCGGTTGAAGCAACAAGATCAAGAGGTTGACGGAGATCGAAATGCAATCGGACAGCTCTACAGTTGAGTTTCTTTCGCACTATCTCGGGAACTTCTGGATTCTCGTCGTAGTCGAACAAGGCGATGGACTGTGTGTGGATCAAGCCGATGATGTGGGATTGAGACTCAATGCCTTTCACTCTGATGGGACAATGCAGTTGAAAACATGCCGACGAAGTCTCCTGGGAGAACCGGCTCTCGAACGTCACACGGCCTCGTTGCGGATCAGGGTCGACCAGATAATGCGTCGCGTCGTCTAATCTCCATTCTACGCAAGCGGGCGTCTTCAAATCGAAATCGAGGCATGGGAATGTCGACATGGTTCATTCGCTTTGGCTCGTGGCGTACTACGTAAGCAAACCAGATGGGAACAACATACCAAATTCAAGAATCATGCGCAACAGAGGGGACGAGCTTCGCAGACAGGCGACCTGCTCAGAGCTCCAGAAAAACCTGCGAGCTCAAGCAGGTCCCTTCCCTCAGCCCCGGGTCTTCCAAAGAAGGAGAGCGAGTCTCGTTCAGTGGGTAGAAATCCGGACAGTTGGCCAAGGGCGCGAAAGCAACGTTCCGTTCTGAGGGCGCGATTCGATGCAGGCAAGGAGAAACAAGATCAAAGGAGAAAGCTTTGCAGACAGGCGAACGGCCCAGAGCTCCAGAAAAACCTGCGAGCCCAGGCAGATCCCTTCTCTTGACCCCGAGTCTTCCAAAGAAGGAGACACAATCTCGTTCAGCGGGTAGAAATCCGGACAGCTGGTCAAGAGCGCAGTGCAGACTCCTTCGATGGCGATGATTGATGGGAATGATGATGCACAAGCGATGCGCGTGAAATTGACAAAACAAGGAGGCTGGGAGGAGTTTCAAGATGCACGTGACCAGAACTCAACTTTGTCAGCGTTGTCCCACTTTGACATCAGACACCGCTTAGCTAGAATAGGTAAGGCGCCTGACTAACCTTTAGCACCTGTCAGCATGCCTCAACTGCTATTACAGCGAGTTCATCACTTTGAATATCTGCAGCACACACTTCTTGCGATAAAGACAATAAGAACTCTTAAACCATCACGAGTTTTTATTTATTGACAGAGTATCACGGTGATGAAAATCGTACGATGTGGAGATCAATTGCAATTTGCAAGCGTCAAGTGCTTACAGAAAGGGATGAACTCTACTATAGTAGGTAAGAAGAAATATCCCCTCCCAGGTGAGGTGCCGAGTAGGCGTTCAAAAGTACCTAGTAGCTGCTTGATGCCATCCTCAATCCCGTTTTTAGCCGAGTATTAATATTGAATTACGAAGTGCAAACCAAGAAAGGTACTGGCCGAGAGAAACTCAGTGGGACCGCGGTTAGGACCGCTGTCAGCAGGCTCTTTCATGTGAATCCTTCGAGTGAATAGACCTCAACTAGTAGTTGACTAGGCAGGTAGAGATGCTTCGACGCTTTCAACATTCAAAATTTCCCAATATGGATAAAATCCGAACTTCTTGTATCCACAAAAGCCCGAGTGGCCGGACTACTGGAAATGTCACAATGCATAATAAATGATGTGATAAGACTCAACGTGAGAGTGTTTTCCATGTCATACCACTAATTCCGCTGTTCAATAAGTCAATACATATATAGCTTCAACATATTAAATACAGAAACTAATGTCTTGCGTGTACGTTACAGTAAATCTTTGCCTAAGCTCCATCGGTGGAGTACGCCGGGGCTTACTACGCCACGTCCGAGACGCCAACGGAGAAGGATTCACATCTTGACATATATAAGTGCTCCTTCAGTCATAGTCACTCATTCGAAATTACCGCTTCCCTAAATTCTGTAATCTCTCTGCATTAATACGCTCCATAACTCATTCCATCACTCTCACGCCGAAGCCTAGAAGCCAACTCTACCACACTCGCTCGCTACTATGGCTACTGATAATAATGCTGCCGAAGATCTCCAGAGGATCAACAACCAAACGCTGGGGACAGATGGGAAAGCGTTTCCAGTTGTGACGCTTCCCGGCGGCCAAAAAGTCCCAACTGGCACTGTGGGAGCACTTCTCGTCAACATCAAGACATACGATGCAGCCAATGATGAGGAGAGAAAGAACATAGAACCGGCAATTCGGGCCGCAATACCCGTACTCCAGAACGTTGGCATGTTTGATCTCTTTAAGCCGCAGGAATGGGTTCAAGGGGGAAGCCTAGGGCGGGCTCTCGTTGGAAAACTAGCAATGGAGCATGGAGAGTCTGAGCAGTGATGAAACGTCAATTGTATATCGTCCAGGTGCGGCGTCATGTAAAAGACAGTGAGCGTTAGCAAATCAGGGATAGACATATTACACAAACAGTGTTTTCTTGATTGTTGACCGAATTGTTGCTGGGTTGGATTTTGTGCTTAAAGGTGTATTGCTTCTGACCACTTGTCATCTTGGTGACGACGTCAAGACAACAGTATGATTTGTATGGACAGCAGCATGATGGATACCATGATCAAAGAGTCATCTCGGCGGCAACAATTTTAATTAATATTCACGAGTAACGCCAGATGTTCCACTAGCTCTATATATGGAGATCCACGCTAACACTTGATGCAGGCCCAAGAGCAATTGTCTGGTCCCATTTCTTCTCATTATGCGTATAGTTGCTACTCTGACATCTAATTCAACAACTTCCCATACGGACCGTCCTATTGGCCCACCGAGTTTACATATCTAAGAACAATAATAATGCCCAATTCGCCTTCAATAAAATACGACTGCAGCATATACACTGTATGTCTCACTAAGAAGGCAGCAACTGGGTTTAAAGGGAAGATAGACCAGATAGCCCCTCTGGCCTATGCAGCATAATACGGGGGGCTGTTGTATTAATCACGGCGGCGACCATGTCGATGTTCTCTTCGCTCGTGTCGCCTAAAAGTCTCGTTAGTAAGCCGTCATATCATCCTAAGGTGAGATGCGAGTCGACAAGATGAGAACAGGATCAAGGATATGATGCAAAAGACGTACTTGTAGGCATGTTCAAGCATATTCGCGCCGATAGCACCCGCAGCCGCACCACCAATGGCGCCAAGCAACCCACCACCAGATTTCTTGGCCGCAAAAGCTCCGATGCCACCACCAACAACAGTAGCGCCGAGACCTCGCTCACCATTGGCCTCCTCGGAACCTGGAGCCGTGCCAAGAGGGAATTGCTGCGTGAATGCGACATTTTGATCCCTGTTTTGGTCGTATTGGGGCTGGCCATGTAGATTGGCGGGTGGACGGCCGTTAGCATCGTAGCCCTGGAAAGGCGGAGCTTGGCTTAGCTGCTATTGAGTGATAGTTAATAAAACATTTCAGATAAGTGTCATAATCGGACATTGGAACACAAACCTACTGAGGAGTGCTACCTTGCTGTGGGTAGTTTCCATTCATGTTATATTGCTGTTGACCATAGTACTGAGGTGGTTGCGACGTATTACTATCACTGCTGGGGGCGCTGTTGTAGTATTCTTGTGCTGACATGATGGTGCTGGGATGGACCTGGGTGCAGGGGACAGAATCAGTGGAATGACTTGGTCAAAAGAAGTAAAATGATTTGGAAATAAATCGACGTTATGGAAAGAAGAGAGAAAGAAAGAAAGAAAGAAACTCATTAACTGCAGGTGACTTTATTTATATTTTCCTATTTGTTCTATCAGCACGATGGCTTGTCTGTAGTATAATGCGTCGCTGCTGGTCGTTCTCGTTCTCGTTTGAGTGGAGGAGTCTAAAATTGGTTACCTGATGGGATCTGACAGGCAAGCGACCAATGATTCAAACAGATCTAAGATGGTCATCGTTATGTAGCGGCGTTGAGACCGATACATATTAAGCTACACTGTCGATCGCACCTTTTTATGCATTAGTAGTTTGATCAATTACCCTTTTCATCGCGCAAATCGAAATGCCAGTTTGACAAGCATGCTAAGCGGATAATTTGGTTAATAACCTCGCATCATCTTTTAAATAAAGCCCCCTCAGTTCTCATGTTTGCTGGAAGTCATTTCCCATTGTCACCCTAGTTATTCACAATGCACTGTTCATTGTCGTATGATATGAAACTACTCGTTGCATTTTAACAGTTTAACCGTGCTGCAATATTGTCTGTGTTACATACAAACTAGGGGAAAAGAAAAATGCCGTTCACAGACACTGCAATAGGGTAAGCAGTATACAGACTTCCCTGCTACACGGCACGATACAGGTCATGTCTAATCACGCAATGCCAGCTAATATTACAACCTGGGCTCAAAGTGCCATTGGGAGGTCCTCATATCATACAAGTCTTGTTGATATCAATTTCCGGTTAGCTCATTTACCTTCGAATACCTATGCACTCCACGAAGTACCTAGTGAAGGAAAGCGCTGGGCCACGTGTATTTCCCAATCCATCCTATCTACATCTCATTAGCCTACTTAGGCTCTGAGATAGATATCGCATTCTATTATTCCTTCACGGCATGGAATATTCGGCCTATCTCGGGAGCAATTAGTTAACTACTAGCAAATTATTGGCATGTCTTTCTCAAGATCAATCCGAAATGGGTAGGATACGGCAATATGAACCTGCCGTTTTAAGAAGCTGCGACGCATATAAGTAGAAGGCCAAACATGGGTATTAAACATTTAAGGTAGACTTTTTCCACCAATACCACCAACAGAAAATGGAGTGACTATAACATAGAAGGCAAGAAATGCGAGACGTGTTCTAAAGCACGGACAAGTCAATTAGGAATACTAAAAATATGCATATATTAATTAGGAATTTAGAGTTAAAGCATTAATTGTTCAATGAAGGTTACGGTATGGAAAGCTGAAGTTACTCACTTACTTTAGCGTCCGTATTCCAATCCGACACACCTACCTAATCACCGTGAGAACATAAGAATAGTCCAATTGAATTTTATTAACAATTCCATGTCGTTCCCTTATTCATCGCCTGTTATCGCCTGTTATCACCTGTTTACAGATGTTTTAGAATCCATTGGTGGTAAATTGATCCTGACATCACTTGCTTCAATAAACCGTTTTTGCTAGCTAGCACTAAACAAGAAGCTGGAACGTGAGAGTATTGTCAATTCTCTCCATTCGGTAATTCCTTGCTGGAAGCCAAGAAATGCTGCAGGAAAACATACCACTTATCTCGGGAATATTATTTCATCGGCCGTCTATATATTGATGCTCCGTCTATATATTGATGTCCATCTCCCGACATCATCATTGTTCAGTCCATCTTCACTCTATAGTCCTCTGAATCACTCGATTATACTACCAGGCCAAAATCCTTACACGACATAGCCTCAGCCATGAGTCTTATCAAATCACTCGCCGTCGCTCTCGCGGCCTTGCCCCTCGGGTTCGCAACGCAAACTTTCCAGAATAGCGGCACCAAAGCTGGATTCGACTATGTCCTCACAGAGAACAAGGGCCAAGTCCTTGAGGTGTCTGACATCACATACAAAGGCTCCTCGGCTCTCCTGATGCAACAGACCTTTACACCGGGCTACACAGGCCGATACCACTCTGAGGTTTATCACAACCAGGGATATAAGCGTGGTGATGAGTTGTTCTACGGCTTCATGTTCCGTTTGTCTTCAGCTTGGGAGTTTGATCAGCAATCATACAACATTGCTCAGTTTATTGCCGATCGACCTGGCGCTGGCTGTGATGACGATGATTGGATGCCCTCATCACTCATTTGGATCGAGGGCAACCAGCTCAACTCTCGAATTGTCAGCGGCAACTATAAAAAGCCAGATTGCAGCCGCAGTTTCACCGGCACGGGAAACATTGCGACAGTATCCGCCGGCGTGTGGCACAAGGTCATCATTCAAGCCAAGTGGGCCAGTGACAGCTCGGGCTATTACAAGATGTGGTTCGATGGCAACAAGGTCTACGAGCACTACAACATTGCTACAACCACCAATGACGACTACGAGTTTGCATTCCGTGTCGGCCTTTACGCCAACGGCTGGCACGATGACAACCACCAGATGGTTGGTAACCAGGGATTCCGCCAGATCTGGTATGACGAGGTTGCTGTTGGCACCACATTCAAGGATGTGGACCCCGATCAGTACGAGTAAGAGAAAGATTACTCGAGTCTGGGGGTCTTCAACAGGCGACAGAGGGTGACATGCTATGAAGTCTCTTCTTTTTAGTTGCTAATTATTCCTACAACGTTAACGTCTTCCATTCTGAGTATAATCATTTTTGATAGTTTCCATAGGCTTGACACTATGGATTAGGTACATACATGTCAATTTATAAATATTTTATATACAATACACTTTTCACGATGAATGATGACATTGTATCATGCCTTTTAGAGATATTGCATTTGCATGAGAAAGCAGCTTGATAGCCTTATATTCCATCTTAGAGTTTCCAAATTATATTTAGATGATAAGACATCAATACTTTTTATCGAGGCGGCAGGATATCTGATGTTACGTTTATAAAGTGTAAAGCATCATGAGCAGGCAGGAGGAACTGTTTACTTCAAATGACCGTTTAGGAACCTTAAGATGGCCTAATCTTGAAGAAAACCACTTAAATAAGTGTATTAAACATTTGTTTCGGAATCTTTGAGAGTAACCGTATAGTTGTTATTGTACAGTGGCGGTAAATATACATTAGGTGTGTAAAGAGACACTCATGAGCCACAAAGACATGCTCATGATGTTGCGCTCATGCGGGTATCATTGTGAGCCGCTAGCAGTTGATCACCCCGCATCTACTTGGTAGCAAAAAGATAGAAATTTGGATCTTATTTATCTCGGATCATGCAAGAAAAATATCCATGGATGTCTTCTTGTGTATTCTATTTTACCGGCTGCTGTAAATTATATTCTCCGTTGGACTTACACAGCAATAAATCCACTATAAAATCAGGGCCTTGGTTGTAGAAGTGATGGACAGTTACGTAACCCCCCATCCCATCTAGTGGGAAAATTGGGCCTACCCCAGGAAATTGTTTCTGCCCACTAAGGTAAGTGTCACAGCACGTGCTTCATGGCCTTATCTCATTCAGCCTCACGCCTCATCTTATGGATGATAACAATGGTTCATCTTGAGAAATATCTGTAAAAGTCTCATACGTGGTTGGCACATGAATGTCTTTTCTATAATGGACTCAATTACCATCGCTGAAGATGACGCAGCACGAATACGGTCGCGCTCTGGTTTGTATCCCGCCTCATAGTGCACCACTCATCCATCGTAGTCAAGAGATATGCCTAACAGCCGCCCCTAGGATGCCACACATGTCGATTACGAAAAGTACGATGCAAGGCCCGTTCTGGATCTTTGGAGGATGCTCGGAAACAAGCTTCTATATGCTCCAATTGCAACCGGCTAGGGCTTAGCTGCCGGTGGCAGCCCCCAGCTCCAGGCGAGAGATTCTCCCCTCCGCCAAAAAGGAGACACATGATCGGACGGCGTGTCTCGCGTCGTGCAGAAGAAGACAAGTCTTGTTCACCATCTCTATCTACACAGTTTTTGAAAGACGATGCTGCTGCCCATACTCTGGAAAAGAATGACAGTCTCTCTGTCTTCAAAGAGCAAACAGACCAGACCGGAACTCCGCTCTCAGACCAGAGCAATAATGCCTCGAGCCAGCCACAGAGTGACCCCTTTGAGCTACTCGAGGGCACTCAGTTTTATTTCGACGCCGGTCTGGATTACAGGTCTCTGGAACTAGATCTCTCTGGTGAAGGTCTGGACCTCATTCCCTTGCCAGTTGTTCCTCCCTCTGCGCTGCACAGGCCGAACGATGCGCAAGCATTCGTCATGAATGATGCGTTTTCTTTAGAGGAAATTAGTAATGACGTTTGGCAATCTGGAGAGCTGTCAACAGATTCAGAAGAGCCTATGCTCCACGCTGCAAAAGCCAGAGGCCCCTCAGTGAACGAAGACAACAGGCAGTTGATCCAGCATTACTTGGAGGTAATGAAAGGGTATGCCAAAGTGGATGATCGTTCTAAAGACACAAACAATCTCTTCATATCGGCCTTTTCAAAATCTTTATCCTTTCCGCCACTATTTTATGCCATTTTGTCATTCTCAGCTTCTCATCTCTCTATGGAGACTCCTACGTACTGCGACCAAGCAAAGGTTTACGACCGTCTGGCACACGAGTCGTTTAACCAGTTCAGACATGATGAGAGCAGCACTATGGACGGGTTGCTCTCAGCTCTCTTCGTCAGAGTCAAACAAATACACGTGACGGCTGGAAGCATCGACACTTTTTTCGAGCTCATTGCCGCTGCCATCGACATTGTTCGCACTGAAGAAGTTGAAAAGG
This sequence comes from Trichoderma camerunense, assembly GCF_050948025.1. Classification (NCBI taxonomy): domain Eukaryota; kingdom Fungi; phylum Ascomycota; class Sordariomycetes; order Hypocreales; family Hypocreaceae; genus Trichoderma; species Trichoderma camerunense. The sequence continues at coordinate 106,115 of NW_028145339.1, forward strand.
CGCTTGCAGATTCATCTAGTCTAATCAGACGTATTGTCATACGCCTTGCTATTCTGGATGCGCGAGCATCCCACTACGGGCTAGGTGGCGGGCAGCTCGTCCAACATCTCCAGAATATCCCCACAATATCCTCTATTTTTGGAGGAGAGATTGGACAAACTGCAATAGTCGGTGATGTGAGCAACCTCCTTCGAGCCGATTCTTTCCGCATGCATGTCGCAAAGCTTGATATGAGGATACAAGAACAGCTCAGAAATGAGTTTGCATCTCTTACCCCAGTACGAACAGAAGAGATCAAATCATTATACAAGTCTATCCAGCAACAGGCTGATCTATGGGAGGCAGAAATTGTAGAGGATAGCAAAGAAGACGATATGGAAGACATAGCTGAGGAGGAGCAACTCAGTTCCGCCACATATGGTCGATTCACTGTCTTATCAGCTCTACATTCAGCTCTGCTATATCTCTACACGGTATATGTGAGTACTTTTGCCTGCATGTTGCGAGTGTGAGAGTAATGTTGACAATACCCAGCCACTGCCTTCGTTTGATCCCGAGGCCTCCGTTTCTAGAATACTTCATTACCACCTTAAGATTCGATACGATCCATCGAGAAGTAATTCTCCTTCTTCGATACTGCCGTCTTCACTGTTTCTTGCCGGGGTTTGTACCGGTGACCCGATTCGCCGAGATTGGGTCATCGAACGTTTTCGAGAGGGTGAAGCTTGGGGTGTCTATATTCGAAAAGCAAGAGAACTTCTTCAAGCAATTGTTAAGGTACGCAAAAAGGGAGGCAATGCTGATGTTCGCAGCGTGATGGACCAAGTAACTGGGAGGTTTATTATTTGACCCAATGGTTAGGTATATTTCATATGGCCACGTAATACAATCATATGCCTCTTTTATCGGCCACTTTGCAAGAAATGTACTGGCTAAAAAATACTAAATCACTGCTCACTATGAGAGGTAGCCTTCGAAAAGCTCAAGGCTGCACCATTTCTCAAATAATCGAAGTGGCAGGTCTCATTCTTTCTGCGCCCTCTTTATTTCCTCCAGGAGTTATGTAGACTATGTCGATAAGTTGAAGGCGAATAAACTTCATATATGACAGAAACATCCTCATATAATGGCTCTAGCAGTAAATTTCTATCTGCCGGATGTATTGTTTCATCAGTCCAGTTTATGTGAGTGAAAACTAACAAGGGTAGTCTCCAACAGGTAGTACTGAGAAAACTTCGCGCAATTTCCAAACGACAGACGCAGTCGATAGTAGGTTCATACCCGCTCAGTCATAAGATCCTTTAACCTAAGGTTGAACCCCCGCGCTGCTAGTTGACACCTTGTGGCGATACGAGTATAACATTTCACCGCGTAAACAACGAGCTGCGTTTCACTTTGACCGAGATACGTATCAAATTGTTATATGTACAAATAAATTTCACTGTCTTCCTCCACATTGCTCAGAAGCTATCTCAACGGGTACAAATTGACAGCATTACAACGTATACCTGAATGTCTGCCACCGCTCAAAGTCTGTCTTGTCGCTGAAATCCGTTCTGAGGACCTCATCCGCGCCACCTCCCTCTCTGGCCAGCTTCTGATCTCGTCGGTTATTTTCATGTCTATACCAAAGATACTGCAGAATCGGGATAATTATCATCAAAGCATAGCAGCCCACTATTGGCAAAGATTAGAAAAGATTTTAGACGCCATATTTGTGAAAGATAACATACTGAGCATTCTGAAGGCCAAGTCATATACCGGTGCCTGACTATCAAGGAAGAATTCTAAAATGCATGTAAGACACTGATCATATTCATTCTACCTCTAGAGTACTTACGAGGACCTGCAATGAGTCCAGCAGCCCATCCTGCGAAGATGATACCAGACGCAGTCGACTTCTTCGTGTTTCCCGCATAGTTAGAGGCCATTAATCCGGTGCTGAGTGTGAAAGACATTGTGTGCCTATTTCAACGTTATTTTATGTCAATGCGTGTCGTGCGACGTGATACTGACGTGAAGGTAAGATAATATCCTGCGAGACGACCAGCTCGGTTGCTTTCGGGGAGCGAATGAAGCAAAGACGCGCCGATCAAGGGTGGTATGGATGCTACAATAGAAAGTAGAAGCCGGATATTGTTTCGATGAGATGCTATATAGGAGAAACCGAGGAATGTTCCAAGCTGAATCACCGCAGCTGGACAGGCAGAAATAACTGTCGTTTGCAAAGCAGTAAAGCCAAAGCCTTGTACGATTTGGCTCGAAAACTAAAGAGATTATTAGTTTCAAATAGCTAAAACATTTGAAAAGAGATACTTACTTGACTAGCAAATGTTGAGGGCATTGTGTTGCCACTGTACAGAGAATCGTCAGCACTTTCAAAAGCAGGACGGTTTGATACATGTAGCTTACACTGCGGTTACAAAGAAGAAGATAGTCTGAGGATCTCTCAAAGCTTCCCAGAACTGAGGCCACTTCCAATGATTGTCAGTGGAGACAGTCTGGTTCTCTCTCACTCTGTCCCTTGCGACCTCTCTCTCGCGCGGAGTGAGCCACCTAGCATTGGAGTAGTTGTCGGGCATAAGATATGCAAGGATAAGCGCAAATACGAAACTGAAAGATCCAAAGAAGAGGAAGAAGATCTTCCATGTGGCTATCGACGAGTTGTGAACTAAGAACAATTAGTAAAGGATGCACAGACGAGGACTGAAAGGGTCAATAGCCTACTTGAGCCAAGGCCGTATGAGAGAATACCACCGAAGAAATTTCCAATCTATATCTTGTAAGTTTCAACATTCGGCATAGGAGGAAGCATCGCGATGCATGTGCATACCGGTGTCCCACCAAGCCAGAAGGCGGTTCTGAATGCTTGTTCCGGCCGAGTCCACCAGTTACTCGTGACGATGACGAAGACTGGCCCTATGACGCTTTCCACTAGCCCGAGAAAGAAACGTGCGGCCGCGATGCCGGCGAAATTGAAGCATAAAGCTGCGCATGTTAGCTTTTGCCAATGCCAAAGTTCTAGCCCGGACTTACGTGTAAGTAACACTATGCTTGACCACGCCAGCACTGCTGCAGTAATGAGCTTCCCCGTATGTTGCGGCCATTTGTGAACGAGCTTGGCCCACGCAATCGAGCCGATCATATAACCGATGTAAAAGATGCTATGAGTTGTTAGCCTTTCGGAAAAGACAAGATGCCGGGATGACTAACCTTCCCAACCAACTATATTGTGAGCCATGGAGGTGGAGTGCCTGTTTCAAGCCAAAGATTGAACTATAGTTGATGAGGGTCTTGTCCAGAAACTGTATGTACATGATTAGCACAAAGCAATGGGAATCATGTAGAAATTACCAACCGAGAAAATGTAACAGCCACACAGAAGAGGCAATATGATGAAGTCTATCTTTCTCTTGACACGGGCTGCTTCTTCTTTAGTAAAGAAGATCTCCTCGGACTCGCTGGCCAGTGTTATATCCACATCTTGGCCTGAAGTAACCTTTTCAATATGATTAGGTGGCACATGGTCCTGCTCTTTGTCCATGTTTCCGGTTTCGATCGAATGTCTTGTGTCGGAGATCTCTCCTGTCGCACTCATGATGAATAAAGTAGGGAAGGCTCTCACTGAGTGAGTCGGGTTTGAAACGTATGCGATTTATAGGCCAATGAGATGACCGTATAAACGATGCATATTATAACAATCTTTCATTCCATTCGGAACCCATCAACGCCATTACTGCCTTTAAGTTGAAAACGATATGCTATCGTTGATGGCGAGTCTAGAGCCGACAGTATCGGCTCTTAGGCCCACGTGATCTTGTCGGCTGTTTTATTGTCGCCAAGAAGCGACAGAGTCGGTATTTTGAGGTCATGTGATCTTGTCGGCTATGAATGTCGTGTAAGTCAAGGGAGATAAACAGGCCGTGATCTCTGTGACCACTGCATAGACTGTTCCGAGTAGTTCTCATCGATAGAGATAGTCTAGAAATTGCCGCATCTTTGCTATCATCAATTCAGAATGGCAATCGGCAAGGCGCAGCCCGCAGAAGAGCGTGTTTCTGAACCGCAAATTACACATCTTCCCGAAGTGGAAGACTCTAAGCCTGTGATTCTCGAGCCTTATCACGTCGATCTGCTTCCCGAATATGGCTACGTCAGTCGGGAGTATCTTATAGGTGGCGTGGCTGCTGGAGAATCTTATTGCACACGTCTCCTCCTACGATGCCCCGCAGATTCGAATCAATTCAGCGGATTAGTTGTGGAAGAGCCATCACACCTGTGGGGAGGGACAAGCATCTGGCGCCATATAAACCGATGGTTAATGAGGAAAGGTGAGATCTTGCTTCATACTACACTTTGGCAGACGTCTAACGGAGAATTTGAACAGGTCATGCATGGCTGGAAGTTGATTCGCAGTCTCCTTCGGCAATTGGGAAAATTAAGAACCTCGATCCTGAACGGTATAAGAATATGCATTTCATTCCTGGTCCCCTTGCAGACGAATTTATGGAGAATATACCATTCCTGACAAATGTCACACGGAAGATGTTGGAGCAATCATACGTTGACTTTAAGGAGAAGTGGTGGCCCGCAACAACTCAATCTCCAGAGATTCTCGCAGCAGCTTCCTACGCGCTCCGCTCAGGAAAGTTGGGGATCACAGCCACCAGGGTTATTCTGACTGGTCTCTCCCAAACAGGAGGAGTTACTCGGCGCTTCATTACACACTCATCCCATCTCAGACTGCCCGACGGCGGTCTGCCATTTGAAGCGTATATTCCCTGTCAGTCTGGCGGAGCAGCCCTACCAGACGTCCCAGGTGCCAAGATCATTGAACTTCTTGGAGAGTCAGAATTCCAGTCAGTTCGACTGCCGTGTGGCGTTAGCGGCCAGATCCTTGGTGTCTCTCATCGACGCGCTAACAGTGATTCCTTCCGACTCTACGAGATAGCAGGCATGGCTCATCGCGAATCACGGTATCCTTCGGACATTGATATCAAGAGGTGGTCAGTCGCAGAGCTCAATGGGGCGAAATGGAGTACCTTTGCCAATTCTTTCATTTACCATGCCGTGTTTGATGCTATGGATCGCTGGACGAGCAATGATGAATTTGCACCTCCTTGTAGTTCCATCATGCAAACGATCGGCTTGAGCGATGAGATTGTTCGAGATGAACATGGCAATGCGGTGGGAGGAGTAAGGACACTGCATACGGATGTGCCGTTGTCTCGAATTGTTGCGGCCACTCCCAAGGGCCGACCAAACTGGTACTGTGGTAGGCTATCGTCTTAAGCTTTATGTGTGCTTATAGGTGACTAATTACTCTACGATAGGTTCTGAGTGGGCATTTGAGCCTGAGCTCCTACGACGATTGTACGGCACGGTGGCCAATTATCGTCATCTTGCCGGGCTGGCTATTAGCAAGCAAATGCGGGCTGGATTTCTACTCCCAGAGGATGCCGAAGTACTCCGGCGCGAAACTGTAGAAAGCGTCAGCTTTTAATATTTGTGTTCCTATCTCGATTCATATCTCCCTTTGCGCCCCTCAACCACAGTATCTGGAGTCTACTGCATAATCCCGATGTATCTATTGGAGAACGGTGCTGCAGGCGATACTCTTCGTTGTCGTCTCGCAGTCAAAGTCCTTTCTATCCTGCCACGATAAATTGATAAGTGCGTTTAAGGGATGTTGTTTTGTAGTCGATACTGTTTGAAGGGCGGTTGGACACGCTTTAGAGAACCTCATTGTACTAGGAAGTTAAAGTAGATAGAATCTTTACATAACGTAAGCGCAAAATAATCAGGGATAAGAAATACATCAACATTTAAGAATTGTTGAATTCTCTTTTTTTGGAGCCATTCACAATCATTTCAGGATGAGTTTTTATAAGAAGCATTCTTTTTATATATAACCAATGTCTATCTATGTACGAATCAAGGTAGGTATGTACATATATATATATACCAAAAAATATGTGGCGGACGAAGCAAAAACCATATCGACATTAAAAGAAAAGGGGAAAAGACACATCATTTCCCATGAAGTCATGCTCATTCGTTTAGAACAGAACGACACCGCAGCTGCTGGGGTTGCTGTCGCAAGTGCAGGCGCTGGGAGCGTTGACCCAACCAGTCAGACGGTTGGCAATGTCACTGGCGTAGCAGTGAGTGGCAATGTTGCTCTGGAGGTCTCCAGTGGAGGAGATGGAGCCCGAGTTGTAGATACGGGCGGCCTTGTAGAAGGCAGAGACGTCGTTGGCGCCAGACTCGTTGATGCAGTTGGCAAGGCCATCACCATCGTTGGTTCCAGCAGTTCCCTCGCTGATCATCTGGTAGATGGTAGCAGAAGGGCACGGGTTCTGCACATCACCGTTTTCGTTACAGGTCGCCGCACCGTTATGGTCCTGCATGAGGCCGCTGGAATGAAGCTGGTCAGTATAAGAGTCAATGGGGTCGAGGGGGGAGACCCTCGGAGGGTTGGGGGGAACTCACGGGTTGCGGACGCCAAAGTTGGTGGTCTGAACACGGACACAGCCGCCAGACTCCTGCATGATAACAGCCAGGATGAAGCGGTGGTCGACTCCGGTCGCAGCGCTTGCCTGCTGAATACCATCCCAGATAGCTCCAACCTCGGGGCCGGAGTCGTTGGCCTGGCCGGCGATGTTGGCGCAGGAGGAGAACATGGTGTCCTTGTAGTTGTTGAACATGTTCTCGAAAGAGACCCAGCGGCTCTGGTCAGGCCAGCCGGCGCCAGTGCTGCCGTCTCCGAGGTAGAGGGTGTAGGAGTCAACACCATCGCCAACACCGTCAGTGATGTTGGTGTTGTCGAAACGGGCCACAGAGTTGTTGACAGTCTCGCCAGTAGCGCGCTTGGAGGTGTCCTTGTCCTTGGCAGCGGCGGCAGAGGGAGCCGCGGAAGTCTTGGAAGTGCTGCCCTTGGTGGTGCGGGAAGGCATGTAGTTACCGCCGTTGACCTTCTTGTGAGGGTAGGCGTGCTTGGGCACGGGGTGGCGGACACCATCGGTGGCAGAAGGAGGATAAGGCACAGCCATGGCAGCGCCGATGAGGAGAGAAGCAACGATAGCCTTGTTAACCATTTTGGCGGATTGGATTGGTTTTTTGGAGAATTGGTCTGTTGGAGATGTCAAAGGACCGGTGGCTGTTGAGGAATGGGTTGAGAGTGATGATGTTTGAGTCGAGGAGCAGAATCACTGTCCATTATATACTCGTCTTGAGGCCATATCAACCCATGAGTACACACTTGGATGCCAACAACAGCTTCCCTTTTCAGCAAGTAGTCTTCTTCGAATCGACACAAGCTCCGTCGGTACTCCATGTTTAGTTTTGCAATGTATGTATCGGCTTACGCTCTTAGCTCTGTACAATTATAGATGTGTCAGAGTGGTATCGGCCTTGCCATTGTCAGCTTGTTTCTCCATAGAGCCCCTGTACTTGAGGCTGTCTTGCTCCCGGATATCGTTCATTGGGTGTTCTTCAGCTCTAGCTGTTGTAGCCTGCAAAGTTTGGGGGTACTAGTTTCTACTTAGCCTGTTGAGTGAGCTGTCTCAAGCTGTGCCCACAAAGGATACTCTTCTCTTACTTCGTGGCCCAAAGAACCCCTTACAATGATACTAAGCATTGACAATTATTTGTTTCTTCCAGAGAATAGTCGTTTTGGCAGTCCAAACTTGCGTCCCGGTATCACGGCTGCATTGATGGTGTTAGTCTAAAACGGGCCCACCGTATTACTATCTAATAACCAAAACGGAGTCGGGGATAGTAGCTCGAGTTTTACGGGGGATACATTGACTGCAATTACAAGTTACAAAACACGGGGGCTAATGTTGTTTCCGCATTTGTTCTATGTAATCGTATGAGTACACGGCCCGACACACTCTGCCTCGGTTGGACAACGTCGCATTGTCATCAGCATGCTACATTAAACTGCAAAGCTCATACATGTATCCCATACACGTACCGGGAATATCTGCATCTGTTTGGCCGTTGAACCCAATGCGGCCGTTCTAAGATCGCAACAGGGCGCGTGCTGCAATCCAGCGGGTCTCGAGGTTCAGGCAACACGTGGAGACTTAGCGCGGCTGTTCGGGTTTTTCTGCGGCCAAACAGTGAGAAAATTATTCCCAAAGCGGCAGGTAATGATGTTGAAACTGTAGCGTTTATAGCAGTTGGGACCTCATCTCATTTTACGCAGGGCAATTCGGCTCCGTATTGTGCAGCCAGGAGAAGCTAGTCAAAGGAGGTCGTCCAATGCAGTCAACACAAGATGATGCTTGTCCGAGAACGAGAATAGCTACTACGAGCTCACGTAGTAGCCGTAGATTCTCAGCTCAGCCGTGCTTCGGAAATCGTCCTGCTGGCTGAGTGTCAAGTTTCAAGCTTACTTTATGCGGAAGGCACTGGCAATTGGGAGCCGATGCTCGTCGTTTGCTCCACGGGCGCAATTAATCTGCCTTGGCATACGATTTCAACACTTTCAGCTACGGAGTACATGTCGATGAAATGGCTTTGAATGCAAAACAGCTTGAGAGCCATTCCTTGCATACATAGGCGAGTAACGAAAATCCCATCAACCCACTGATCTTCCTGTGCCTCTCAACTTTATCGACGGTGAGTGCTGATCCGGCTGCATTGAGTTAAGGAAAGGGTTCATCCGTTCTTTATTTCGGCTCCGGGTACTCTATTGGCCACAATTGTGTAGGTAACGTCCAGTGTCGCATTAAGCAGCTCTGGGCGAAATCTCCGTAGCTTCGGCATTCCCATTCCGTGGCATCGTGAAGCCCCGTCCTGTTTAGGGCTGTGATCGGCACTTGACGGCCGCCGCCCCATGTAAGCAGCCCATTGGGAATAGGCACCCTTGGCACAAATTGTATATTCCTTGTCTGGAGCATTGCCACGAACTGCGAATATGCGGAACAGTCAGACGGTACCTGGTAGGAGAAGATGGAAAAGCTAATGGTTTACGAGCAAGGCGTGCACTCGCGGAATCAGAGCGTAGTTCTACGTCGTAAACATGCATGTATTCTATCGAGCAAAGATTTCCTATCCAGAAACATACATCTACATATATCACCTCAACATGAAATGTGTCTCAGGAACCTGATTCCCATACGTTGTCTGGCAGACAAATAAGTCCGTGTCGAGTAAGATTTAAGTCCTACTCAACACAATTATTTTGATTGTGAGTGAAACTGTTGTCAGCCTGTGCGCTCCAACGTTACATTATTTTCATTCTTTCTTCTCTCTTTCCTTAGAACGTAATGATTTGCACCCGTGATTACAGAACGACCAGTAGAGTTGTCCCGTTAACATGGTTCTTCAGAACTGCATTGCACTAAGTTGTACTATAACATGACAAAGGTTACCTGTGGACGGGCAACTCCGGAGAAAGATTCACCCCTGAGTGAATGGCACCGATTTGTTCCCAAGCGCCAAGCTAGGCAGCTGGATCTGGACTGGTAGATGTAGATCTACAACCACGTAGCCCATTTGGGAAGCTCTCTAACCTCCGGGTGATTTGTAAATTCTTCAGACAGGAAAGTTCGGCGAGAGTCTGCAGAAGAGATTTCAACCATTTGTAAACTTTTTTTAGCACATGTTACTTCACTACAAGCGCAGGCAACTAGTAACTTTGTGCAATCTCATAGCACTCATCTCCCGTTTAGGCGATACACAAAACTCATACGCGCGGCTTTACCCGGCACTGTAGTTGCATGCTAGGATACCCTATACAACAACTTTGAAAGTGAATTATATCGCCTGCCAGTATGAATGTTAAATAATTAAAGCCATAAAAAAGAATTGAGTGAGCTTCGTCCAATAAAACGAGATACAGGGCTGTGTGGCGCGAAATAAGCCGTTGGGAAAGATCTGAAAAGGCATGCTGGGCGGTGAACATAACACAAAGTACTTATATGATTGTATATTAGTAGAAACCATGAAATGTTACGGCTGGTGCGATCAAATCATAATTATTGCGACTTCATATGAGTTCATGATATCACGATTGACAAAGGTCTGATGATGATAGAGGGATGATTTTATTAACTACCGATCGTGTTATAATTTATAACTATGATTGTGGTTGACATTGGACTTCACGGCTGAATCGTGTCAAGAAAGCCTCCCGCTTGTGATTCAGACTTCGGAACTTCTAATAATATTACGCCGACATCATCAGGTAAGACATGACTGCCACTAACGTTACTAATATGGCGGACTATTAGATGTGCCGAGAGGATGTTCATAACACACCCTGGCTCTACTTTTTTTTTTTTGGCATTTCACAAATTAGTCATAAAGACGCGATGGTGATGGGAATGCAGTTCGATGAGTCTATCCCAACCAAACATGCTTGAAGTAACTTCGTGGAAGATATATTTAAAAAAACACGACATTCTTTTCAAGGCTCCATCCAAGCTCTTGTAACGCAGAAGAAACATTTGCCTCCATAGCCGGGGGTCCGCAAACTAGCGCCAGCGTATCCTCCAGATCTGCATCAGTGGGTGTAGAAGGTGCTGAAGGGAGGTGCTGTTGGAGACACTCTAATCCAACATGCCCTCGTCCCATCCTCCAGTCTGCATCCAGTTTCTTGGAACTCAAAACATGCCACATGTGGAAATTTCCCTTCATGACATGCAACAGCTGATCGAGCTCTTCGCGAATGAGGATGTCTTCTTCCTCTCTATTGGCGTAGATGAGCCATACCTCGACGCGGTTGACCTGTTCAGACAACGCGCCAGCCGCGTACTCATCTGCAATGGCCTTTAATGTGGTCCACATTGGGGTAATTCCACTGCCGCCGGCAATCATGGCAAGCCTCCTGATGTTGCGAATAGAATTGTTCGGCTTCCATTGCACCCGACTGTCACCGATGTATGTAAAATGGCCGATGGGACCCTTCAATTCCACCGTGAATTCACTAGAGTTTGTGTTGACTTCCATGTTTTCGAGAAGCATAGTCATTTGCCCTCCCGCGAAAAGAGTTCCCTTGTGCGATAATTCGTTTGACGGAAAGTACACTTTGATGAGAAGATCGATGAAACCACGCTGGGTACTGCCGCTATATGGAGTATATGCTCGCTGAACAAGCTCTGTTTTACCGGTTGTCTTGTCAAACTTCTTTATCCGAAGATACACGTGCTGTCCCACTGGCAGACCGAGTGGTTGATCTTCATGAGGCAGGGCGAAACGAAAGATTCGCGAGTCATGAGAGACCTCTCTCTTTTGTACCAGAAGAACTTTCTTCCACACCTTGGGTTCCAAAAATGGCTTGGATGGATCATCCTGAGTCTGAGGGCTTGCTATTGCAGACCCCGATGGTTCTGAAGGTTGTTCCAGCTTACCAATGTGGTAATCCCTCAACATTTTCTTGGCATCCATGGAGTGAATGGCCATAAAGTCTTCCGTAGCATCCTCACCAGCTGCTAAACGAATGGACTGTTCTCCGCCAGGGTGAACCGAAAGAAAACCTGTGCCATCATATACGTGGCCTTCAACAACAAACCAAGGCGATGGACCTTCGCCGTCGGCATGCTCCGCGAGCTCGGCCGCAGTAAAAAGCACTGACGCTTTGTCTGGGTTTATCATTACGCTCTTGACATCTTCATCCGCCTGGGGTCCCTGGGGCTTACTCGACTCTCCGGCGATGGCGCTGGAAGTTGGGCTGTTTTCTCCTAGGCGAGGGAACTTTGGGTTCATTCCCGCTTCCTTCATACGCTGCATCCAACCTCCGCTTGCGTTGCCAGGCACGGTAGGGTGTTCAAATCGAAGAGTCTGGCCGTTGTTCTCCCCATGGACAGCGACTCGAAACCACCACGAATTCATCATGGAAGTAGCATTCCAATACATGTCCCGTGGCATGATGCTTAACGCTTCATCCATTGCGCGCACCATAATGAACCCAGTATCTCGACTTGCCAGCAGTGACTTGACTTCAATCTCAACTTTCCAGAAGCACCAGGAAAAACTCATATCTGTCGTGCTCAAATCAAGCTTGCCAAAGTAGGGATGGTGTTCAATCGGATAACTTCGGTATAGATCCTCTGGATAAGATATGTCACAGAGCTTCCAAGTGTCTCCATCGTCGACTGTCGCCTCTACTCGAGTTATACGTCGTCCGCCGCCCGTGTACGCGTATCCCTCTACTGTAATTGTCTGCGTCGTAGAGGCATCAGATGCCACTTGCAGTGTGTCATTGTGGGCAGGTGAGCAAACTGCCGCGTTCACATTCAGCTCATTGATGATGTATTTCGGATCGTACCACCATTTGTCTTCATTCCTTGCTTGGTCCGCTGTTACTGTTGTGGGAAGAAGCTTGTTGTCAAAGAAGTGCAAGTAATGCTGACTCTCACAGTCGGAAACTTCTATTCGTTGGAGCCATTTGACCATTCGTCCACCAATCTGACCTGGGACAACCAATCTAAGAGGATAACCGTGATCCGGTGAAAGATCCTCGCCGTTGAGGCCCCAAGATATCAGCATGCTCTTGCTGCGGTCCAATGCCCAGCTGAGCCTCTGAGATGTGCCGTACTTTCCTTTCGGAAGCTCATCGGCGCCCTCAAATATGACGTGACGAGCACGTCCCGGGACAGGCTTGTCATATGAGGGATATGCGGAGAGAAGAGGGTTCTTCGGTTTGCAGTAAGCGAGAATATCAGCCAAGTATACACCAGTAAAAAGACCAGTGGATACACCAGCGGCACCCCAATTGAATCCCAGCCCCTTCACTACCATGTTTTGCTCCTTCCGGCGGTTACCAGCACAGACGAGCGTCACGGGCAGCGTGACGACCGGGAACTTTTCTTTAAGATCCTGGATTGAGAATTCCAACTCCTCCTCAACAAGTCCGTGGATCCGGAGTTTCCAATCTTTTGCTTGCTTCAAGCTGATTCGTGGTGTATCTCCATGACTCCGAACATAGAATAGGTTCTGGGGAGTAAGGAACCCAGCTTTGAACAATGCAGACAAAGGTGCCTCGACATTACACGGATGTTTTCCCGTCAGTCGAATCATGCGATCATCTCGTGCAATCCAATGGTCAGGCGTTTGAGAGTCGGTAGAGAGTGGTTGGATAGGTTCGGTTTTTGGAATAGGAGGGTGGGGAACCTCATCGTTGTCTGACGTAGAAGAGTGTAAGGGAACATCATGGACAATTTGAACTGCCTGTAGTTTTGCTGTTAAGCGTGGGCTACGTGATTGTGGTGTTGTTGGCGCCGATGATTCAGGAGATGATGGCAGTGACGAAGACCATTCCTCTCCACTCTCCGAGCGAGAGTCTGATACCAACTGATCCGTTGCCATATTGTTTGTACAGCAGTAAACAAAGGGATTTTGTATGGCTCAATTAAAAATGAAATTTCTCTCAGTAGTAAATAGAGTTTAACGAATCTCTTAAAGAGATAAATGACAGTATCAGAGTGTCAGACTGCGAGAGAATGACCGTATGAATCATAGATGGGTAGCTGCAAGAGAAGGAAGCACACAGGAATTCATAATCACCTAAAAGTTGACAATGACAGTAGTATTATTTCTGGCTAAACTTTGAGAATTTACTGACTTCATTCCATTATTGTACGGCATAGACGACATTACAATCATGCCACCTAAAACGCGAGAGTCAATAATACCATATTGCTGACACCCTTACGATTCGCATTCTCCGTTGACTATTTCGGCTAAAGCCTCAACTAAGCCCACCCTAGGGGTTTCCATCGACCCAACTTTCCCCTGTAGGGTTATGGCCAATAAGAGTCCAGCGATAACGTCCCAGCAAGTTGCTTGCTTATTTCGGTAGTTTCCCATTCGCCTCCTGTATAACAACAGCCAGCCCAGATAAACGGATGGAGCCTTTGCCAGACAACTTGGGAGTACGGACAAGCATACCCCATACTCTTGCTAAATCGCTATCTAGATTGGGTTTCTCCGCGGAACTACTAGCGCGTCAGCTCATGCAGTTAATATGCCAAAGTGTAATGGAATCTAGCCAAACGACAAATAGATAAGTGAATATCATGATCCAGCCTAAGCAATAGATAACAATAGAGATCTCATCAAACACGCGCGCTATGTGCATCATTATCATTGCAACCATACCTATACTATCATTAATTACGACTACTATCTCCAATCTATTGCCTATTAGTGATGATCTACTTACTCCGGCGGGATGTTGTATCTTAGTTTATCTGACATTGGACACCTATCTAGTAGAGATAAATGACGAACTCAAACTCTTCCGAGGAGATTGACGGACAAAGCTTATAATGCTACTGTGTACGGAAGAAGGATTCGAATCTGTCATACACAACTTGTGTAACACAAGTCCTCGGAGCGCTCACGTTGCCTTTGTGTCCCCCACGACGAGGAAGTTTGCGTTGTCTCGAATGCCTCGATGCTGGAGGAGAGGGAAATGTCATGCCCACGCTTTCCAATAAAACTGCTTACCTTGCCAGAATAGTATATTCGACTCTGAATAGGTGCCATGCTTTCTCCCGAGATTCCCAGCCTAAAGAAACAAAATGAATGGAGTAGTTCATGCCACCCAGCCAGGGTCAGAAGCCCTTCTGCAACGGCCTAAGAAGCGTGCTGCTGTTGTCGGACTTGGCATGGTTGGCATTGCCTTTATCGAAAAACTTCTCAAATACGACATCGACAGCGGCCGCGATGAGTGGGAGGTGACTGTTTTCGGCGAGGAGCCTCACATCGCATATAATCGTGTTGGTCTCACACAATACTTTACGAACCGCTCTACCGAGAGTCTTTACCTCAACCCGCTACAATGGTATTCATCACATGCCGAGGGAAAACTCACATATCATACATCGGACCCTGTGGTTTCGATTGACAACCACGCCAAATCTCTCAAGACCGCCAATGGACTGCATTTCCAATACGACGAGTGTATCCTTGCCACCGGTTCTAATGCGGCCCTGCCACCATATCTCTCACTGCAACAATTCCAGAAGACCAGAGGCGCTTTTGTATACAGAACGATCAAGGATCTTGATGATATCATTGGGTACGCAGTAGATGCGCCCAGTGTCATTGGGCGTCGCATTCGCAAAGCAGCCGTCATTGGCGGCGGTCTCCTTGGATTGGAAGCGGCCAAGGCTCTCCTTGATCTTGAAGAAGTGGACCAAGTTGTACTGGTAGAGCGAAACCGCTGGGTACTTAGTCGTCAGCTTGATCAAGAAGGTGGAACGCTAGTACTGGAAAAAGTCAAGTCTCTTGGTGTTGAAGTTCTGCTTCAAGCTCGAGTTCGAAATCTCTTATGGAACGATGACGAGAGACTCACTGGCCTCCTTCTCGAGGGGAAAGATGGGCTACCGGACCAAGGCTACGAAGTTGACATGGTTGTATTTGCTGTCGGGATTAAACCTCGCGATGATCTCGCCGCAAGTGCTCCCATAACGGTGGCCAGTCGAGGCGGTGGCTTTATTGTCGATAATCACCTTCAAACCAACTTGCCTCACATCTATGCTATTGGCGAGTGCGCCAACTTTCTCAACGAAACATTTGGGTTAATCGCTCCCGGTGTCGAGATGGCTGAGGTCCTGGCCTTTAACTTGACCGAAGGACCCTACCACAGCATGAGAGAACTGAAAGCTCCCAACATCAGCACCAAACTCAAATTAATGGGAGTTGATGTCGCTTCCTTTGGTGATTTCTTTGCGGATCAGGGAAAGATAAGCAGATCACTGCCAGGAGCAACCAGTGCTCATGCAGCTCGCAAGGCTCAAGTAACGCCTCCGACTCCGGAAGAAATAAAGAAAAAAGTCAAAGCGTTGACATATCGGGATCCTTTCTCGGATGTTTACAAGAAATACATCTTCACAGCAGACGGCAAATACATCCTCGGAGGCATGATGGTTGGCGATGTAAAGGACTATGTCAAACTCGTGGGCCTGTGTAATACAGGCAAACCCATCGAAAAGCCTCCAGCGGAGTTCATCATAGGTGCCGCAAAGGAAGGAGAAGAGGAAGGTGACGATCTGCCCCATGATGCTCAGGTCTGCAGCTGTCACAATGTTAGCAAAGGCGACATTGTGGAGTGCGTCAAGACTGGTGGTATTCGTTCTTTTGGAGAGATGAAATCTTCAACAAAATGCGGAATGGGATGCGGAGGCTGTGTGCCACTGGCTACTAGCATCTTCAACAAAGCACTCAAGGACGCTGGTGTTGAAATCTCCAACCATCTCTGCAAGGATTTTGCCTACTCGCGCCAGGAACTGTACCAGATCATCAAATTCAGGAAACTCAAAAAGTTTACCGCGGTGATGAAAGCCGTCGGCAAAAAGACTGACGGCCTTGGCTGTGAAGTTTGCAAGCCGGCGGTTGGATCAATCCTTAGCTCCTTGTACAACGAAAACATCATGAAACCTTCCCTGCGCCAAACGCAGGATACAAATGATCGATACCTCGCCAATGTACAGCGCGATGGTACTTATTCAGTCGTTCCACGTCTCCCCGCTGGTGAGGTTACACCAGCAGGACTCAAGGTCATTGGAGAAGTCGCGGAGAAATTCGGATTATATACGAAGATCACAGGTGGCCAGCGCATCGACATGTTTGGTGCAAAGAAGCAAGATCTCCCCCAAATTTGGGAACTGCTCGTCAATGCCGGTTTTGAGAGCGGTCATGCTTATGGCAAGGCACTTCGCACAGTCAAATCATGTGTAGGCAATACCTGGTGCCGATTTGGAGTTGGCGATTCGGTCGGTCTTGCTGCTGAAGTCGAGAATCGCTACAAGGGCCTGCGAGCTCCTCATAAGTTCAAGGGCGGTGTATCCGGATGTGTCCGTGAATGCGCCGAAGCACAAGGCAAAGACTTTGGTCTCATCGCGACGCCGAAGGGATGGAACATCTTCGTAGGCGGTAATGGTGGCGCAAAACCTCGCCATGCTGAACTGCTCGTTGAGGATGTTACTCGACGAGAAGCGATTAAAATCCTTGATCGCTTCCTTATTTTTTACATTCAATCGGCTGATAAGCTTGAGAGGACAGCTCGCTGGATTGAAAAGTACCCCGGCGGCCTCAAGGGCCTGAAGGAGGTTATTGTTGATGACAAGCTTGGCATATGTGCCGACTTGGAAAAAGAGATGGAAATACTTGTTGGTTCATATCACTGTGAATGGACCAATGTTGTTAACAATCCAGAGCGACGCAAGGCTTTCAAACAGTTTGCCAACACAGATGAAACTCAGATCGTATCCGAGAAGATCACTGAGCGGGCACAGGAACGCCCTGTAGACTGGCCTGAAGACAGCTCACCCCTTCACTTCAGTCTGTTAGATATTGCTAAAGACGCCAAGTGGGAATGGCGATCTATATGCAAGCTTTCTAACTTGGACCGCCAAAGTGACGCGCCAACGTCAGTAGCTGTCAAATATGGCGAAGTTCAGTTGGCTGTGTGGAACATACCTGGCCGCGGTCTACGCGCATCACAAAACATGTGTCCTCATAAGAAAGCGTTTGTGTTAGCAGACGGCCTCGTAGGTGAGGATGAGCAGGGCCGAGAGTATGTATCCTGTCCATTACACAAGAGGAATTACTTGTTGAATCCCAATCCCGCTGAGGGCGGTGGAAGCTGCTCGGACACCAACTACTCTATTATGACCTTTGAAGCAAAGGCGGACGAGGAGAACGACGCTGTACTTCTCTATCTTCCACCTACAGATGCGCTCGATGCAGTACTATCAACAACAAAGTGGATGCTACGGAAAGCAGGTGAAGAGCTGAGGCTCTTAGTGAAGGATTCAGATCAAGCGGTTGAGATTGTAGAGCCGCTTCCGCTTGCTAAGATGATAGATCCGCTGTCAAGTGCGGCTCTGGCAACCCCAATTAAAGTTTGTGGTGGTAGCGGCGCACTTGATTGGTAGAAATGCTGACTGAATCTGAACTTACGGTATCTCGTCTGTTCAGGGTATTTTTCTGTACTTTACTATCGTATTAATGCGGGATTCATCTCTGCTTTTTATTGGCGCTTCTTGTAATCGTTAGTGAAAACGCCCGTGAGAACATCATCGGCTCAATAATTGCTCCTTAATATTGTGTTTACTGTAGCTTCATTACGGGCGGGTGCAATCCCACCGATGGCTGTCAAGCTGTGTATGGATGACTCTGGGACTAAGTAATCTTCTAGTCATACTGGCCATGAAAACTAAAATATCAGCACTACTCACCTCGTTGTTGGTTCTTGGCTCTCCTTATCTCTGTTTTACGGGAAGGAACTTACTTATCAGCACAAATTTCCACTACC
This sequence comes from Trichoderma camerunense, assembly GCF_050948025.1. NCBI lineage: Eukaryota > Fungi > Ascomycota > Sordariomycetes > Hypocreales > Hypocreaceae > Trichoderma > Trichoderma camerunense. The sequence goes on from NW_028145339.1 coordinate 124,392, forward strand.
ACTACTACGACCTAGCTCTCCTAAGCTGGCATGGATTTGTTGTTCAACCCCCTCACTAGCCTATCACCGTATGTTCTCTTATCAGTGCTACTATAACCTGCTCTTCACCCCTCCCTGTGATGATCCCGGAACAATCAGGGTAAATATTGTCGGGGAGTTAGAGACTCATACCCTCGATAACGTGTCAAGCAGGTGTGAGGAGGATCGGAGATTTTACAAGCATGTAGATATGCAGTGATGGAGGTGTCTTAGCCTTTGCCCCTGGTAAAAAGGGCACTATGTTACTACCCCTAGTGAGGGCTGTACGCTTTAGAGTTGAATTTTGCATCTCCGGTTGGATTATCTCTGTATCAATAAGCGATAAGCACTCACGTCCTATTCTAGGCTCTTATCTGCCTTTGAGTTGTAGCTTAGATGAGCCTTCTACGATGTATGCAATACGATATCACAGGCCTGCGTTTGCCATTATGATGTATTATATAGGATATTTAAGTCGACGATGAAATAGAATGAGAATATTGTAAATTCTGAGTAAGAGCAAATACTTTGTATCTCTAATTCACTCCTCTACTTGGATAATAATTGAAGTTCTTTTGAAGAACTGCAATATCTCTTCTATCAAAAGCAAGGTTAGTCTCTATATCCCACTTGAAGAGTCTCACAGTGTTAACAACTCCAATGTGAAAGCATCAAGAACGAGAAATAAGATATATCAACATAAAGCTCTCGCGGAAGCTCAATTCCTTCAACCTATAGACTGGATCTCAAGATTGCTCCTTATATCTTCATAATACAGAACGGAAGGAAGACATGTCACGGACTTTGGATGCGGAGGCAGACATTGCCTCCAGCACATCGCAGTCTACCATTCAAGATGACAAGAAGACATATCAAATCACCAACAACCAATCACCATCAATCACCAGTGGATCCCATCGCAGCGTATCCTTTTCGGGGCACAACGGTATCGACACCACTGGTGATTCTGTTAACGGCCGAATAACAACAGAGAAGGGCAAAGAGTGGCAAAGAACATCAGGCGGTGACCATAAGTTCCGGTGGTCATCACTTTGGCGAAGAGCCGAAATCAACCCTTTGAATGGGAAAAGTCTTACATTTCCTCTTTTTCGAGTATGGGACGACTCCTACTCCCAAGCATTCTGGCTCGCTACTCTAGGATTCTTTGTGGCCTTTCTTTCTTGGTTTGCCTTTTCTCCGCTTGTTCCTGAGGCTGTGAAGACGGATCTGAACCTTACCCAAGATCAAGTCACCAATTCCAACCTAGCTTCTCTTGGTGGCACGGCCCTTGTGCGTCTCATTGCTGGCCCAGCTTGTGACAAATTTGGTCCTCGAAAAGTACTGGCCGCTCTACTTATTCTGGGTGCAATCCCATCCGGCTTGGCGGCGTTGGTAACAAATATTGGAGGACTAGAGACGGTGCGATTTTTCATCTCTATTCTTGGAGGCACCTTTGTTCCAACCCAGGCGTATACAACGACCTTTTTCGATAAATCTATCGTTGGTACAGCAAACGCGTTTTCGGGCGGCTGGGGTAACCTAGGTGGTGGTGTGACTGTTGCTGTGATGATCGGGCTATACCAGCGATACATTAAGGCCGGTTTAAGTTCCCACCTCTCGTGGCGTCTCTGTTTTGTTACGGTTCCCGTACCATGCCTTATCCTTGTCGCCGTCATCATTTTAATATTCGGAAAAGACCAACCGGGCGGCAAATGGTCAGCTCGCCGAAAACTCCAGGCCACTGTCATGGAGGAAGGCAAAGGGAAACAAAATGGGCTCGGACTTCAAGGAGCTGCTACTCAAGAACACATAATTGTGGATTCTGGTAACGAACTTACTCCCAATTCCACCAACCCCAAACCACTGAATGCAACATCTGACGAGCACGTCACCCGAGTCACTGTTGAAAATGCACATTCTGAGCCGCTGACGCTGGCAGCGCTGCTCGCCATCCTCATCGATCTCCGCGTCTGGGCGTGCGCTATGTGCTATTTACTCACTTTTGGCCTCGAGACAGCAATGGACGCGGCTCTCCCTGGTTTAATTTTTAGTTTGTTTGCCAGCGATACATTTACTATCTCAGATGCCGCCTATGCAGCATCGACGTATGGTCTTATGAACCTCTTTGCTCGGCCGATGGGTGGAATCATATCAGACATTCTCTACGCTCGATTTGGACTACGAGCTAAGATGTACTGGCTGCTAGGTACAGCTCTCTCACAAGGAATCGCTATGATCGGCCTAGGAGTCTATATAAACAAGAACCATGCGACTATCGGCGGTGTCATTGGTTTTATTGTGTTCATTGCAATCACTGGTTTTGCAGCCAACGGCGCCTGTTACTCAATCTACGGCCATCTGCGACCGAAGAATATCGGTGCTGTTGCAGGCATTGTTGGTGCAGGCGGCAATATTGGGGGTCTGTTTTACACCTTAATATTCAAGTACCAACCAGGAGTTCGCCTGCCGCCATCTCAGATTCATCCTCATGGTTTCAATTCTCTAGGGAAAAAGTTTTGGATTGCAGGGGTATTCAACGCAGTGGCTGTAGTGCCACTTTTCCTTGTGCGGTTGGGCGATGCCGTATGAGGTGATGGATTGGCGAAATGGGTATTGTGGAACAAAAGTTATGTTTTGTATACATGTAGTGTTTGTTTATTGGATATTGATGGGTTCATAGTCAAATGGTTAAAAGTGGTTCGGGTTTCATATTAGGCATATTGTCCACGAACTCTTTTCGCATCTCGCGTTTCGGCTTTGGACGGTGAATGCTTAGACCCATATCGCTTGCTGTAGTTTAAATTATGGAGATGGTTTGTCGTGTGTAATTGACGATGTGGTGTATGAGGTAGCAACCCATACTGCTATGTTAATGAGATGACTAAAATTATTTGTGCATCTCGTACCTATAAATGCCATGGCGGATGATTTTAGTCAAATAGGAGAGGACGTGATAATTCTATTGTCTCGAGGCGGTCAATTTCTTTGACTGAGACTCTTGCTCTTTGTTGGCAACACAACAAATTCTTTCAACACTTACTCCAATGGCTACTGCATCTATGAGTTGCTCTATTCCAGTCTCTATGACATTAGAAGAGAAACCATATGTCCCATCTCTTCCATCACCGCAAAAGTTGAAGCAGACAGCAACGACTGCCTCCTCCTCCTCTATTGACGACGGAGACACCCCTGCCTTGCTCCATCGATCACTAGTTGCTCGCCCTCATTTGGTTGATCATGCCAATGGCAGTTATCTCTATCTCGCCGATGGCCGCCCTATTCTCGATGCTTGTGGAGGAGCAGCGGTAGCTGTCATTGGCCATGGCAATGCCGAAGTAATTGCAGCCACTGCAGCTCAGATGCAACGAACAAGCTATATCCACACAGGCGCGTATACAACTACGACAGCAGAAGATTTGGCCAAATTTATTCTCGAATGTGGCACCTCCGTCGACGATAAGGATGGCTACTTCGCTCATGGCTTGACTAGAGCCTTTTTCGTAGGCAGCGGCAGCGAGGCAAACGAATCAGCTATGAAGATCGCGCGGCAGTATTTCTTTGAAAGAGGCGAATTAAAGCGACAGCAATACGTCTCGCGCCGACAAGCATACCATGGGAATACATTTGGTTCCATGTCCATATCATCGGTTCTAGGACGCCGAGTACCCTATGAAGATGTCCTTCTGCCGAATGTATCATTTGTCAATCCCGCATTTGAGTACCACAATCGCTACAATAATGAGACAGAAGAAGCATATGCAGAGAGATTAATACATGAGCTGGAGGCCCATTTCTTGGAGATTGGACCTGAAAACATTATCTCTTTCGTGTGAGTCTGCCCTCTCAGAGCCTTGAGTCACCCTCCATACCTAACGATCTTCTTAACTTTAGAGCTGAGCCGGTAGTCGGTGCAACATCCGGCTGTGTGACAGCCCCCAAGGGCTACTTCCGCGGGGTTCGTTCGCTTTGCGACAAGTATGGTATCTTGCTGCATTTTGACGAGGTCATGTGTGGTGTAGGCCGTACGGGATCATATTTCGCCTTTGAACAAGAAGATGTTGGCGTCTTACCTGACATCGTTACCATCGGCAAAGGATTGGGTGGCGGATACGTGCCTCTTGCGGCCATGCTGGTTAACGACAGAATCGTCACCACTCTACGTCAGGGTTCATCCATGTTCAACCATGGACACACGTTCCAAGCGCATCCGACGGCATGTTCAGCAGCACTTGCTGTACAGAAAATTATCCGAAGGGAACGGCTGGTATCCAGATGCGCTGACTTGGGCACCAAATTTGGACAGCGTCTGCGTACTGAGTTCGGGTGCTGCAAATATGTGGGCGATGTCCGTGGCCGCGGCCTGTTCTGGGCGCTTGAGTTTGTCCAAGATAAGAAAACGAAAACTCCATTTGAGGCGTCAGCTGGATTTGGGGCCCAGATCCATCAAATGGCGTTCGACTTGGGTGTGGCGGTATATCCCTGTGTGGGAACAGTGGATGGTGTTGTTGGAGATCATATTCTTCTTGCTCCCCCGTTCAATATCTCGGACGATGAGCTCGACATCATTATCTCGACACTTCGGCGCGCTTATCATGAGGTGGAATTACACTACGACAGTGCGATAAGAGGAGAAGTGGCAGTTTAACGTCCTAGCTTAGGATAAGAGGGGTATATTAAGGCAGGAGTATATCATAAAGTTATAATAAAGTTGTAGCCACAGCAGTCTCTTTACGTGGCCGATTGAATAACGCAGCTGAATGACCAACATTACAACATTGACGCTGAATTCGCAGCGTAATCCCACGGGGTATGTTCCGGTGCAAAAGAGACTCCTATTTGATCCTCCCACAAAGGCCAGATGGCATTCCATTCATTGCCATTACCATCATAGTATAACATTGTGTCAAGTTGCGGTTGTATCTGCTGCTGGAACTGGGCCGAATTTCGAACGCTCATCACTTCAGAAACAGGGTGGTTCCCGGCAAGAGTCGCAAGCCCTTCGTTTACACTATTAGACCTTGGGGTTGCTGGTAGATCTCTCGGGTGATCTCGAGACTCCATATGAGTATCAGTTTCCTCCTCGGAAGGGAAGCTGGATGCACTGTGATTTATGATCGCCTCTAACGCTAAAAAGTCTGTGCGAGTCTTGCCAATAAATTTGGTCTGGTCACGGCCGGCCCGTTCGAATAGACGCTGAATAGTCTCTATGGCCGTCCACCAACGAGCTCCTATTGCCCACTGTGTACGAAATCGGTCAAGATACGCTCTGTCGGCGTTGAAGTCTGCCGCAGCTGTCGTACTTCGACCCAGATTCATTCGGGGGAAGTACAAGACATATGCATTCATAGTTGCGGCTGAGAAGGCGCAGAAGCCTGAAAAGGGCGTGAAAAAGGGCGTCGCTGCAGCATCTAATCGGCGAAGAATATCGGTTATGTGTGCGGAAGATGCGAACAGTTCATATGATCTTTCTTCCCACCATCCTGAAGGCGCCTCCTGCGCTAACAGCGGCGGATCTACCGGCCCTGAAGGTTGGGACGTCGGCGTCGGAAGGAAAGGGATATATTCACGTCCCAGAAACAACCGGCTAGCTTTCATCATTAGAAGATTTGACAGACAGAATGCAGAGAAGGACATTACCAGAGATGGTATATCAGATTCAGATATGCGAAAGAAGGTGCCTGTCCAAGACTTGCATGAACCTCTAAGGCTGTATCTGGAAATCGAATACTATTTTCATGCCTGCCCCGCCACTCCTGCAATTCATCATAGAGAGAAAGCCAGATGGAGCCAGGTTCCCACGGGCATACAATTTGCTGGCGAGTAGACGGTCGTCGACGGCCACCACCGGCTATCCAATGCAGGATCTTGGACCAAACATCATACCCTTGAACAATCAAGGTATATACTCTGTCCAAGTCATGATATTTAGCTTGATCAATAATTTTGCCATGCTCGACGTTTGGGTAGATATGAGATGTGGTTTGGCCGAATGCAAAGTCTCGTTGTCCAACAGGCCAGTGTACATCCACTGAATGAAGGGGAAGAGCCAGTGGCTGAGGTTTTCCACAGAAGACGAGTCTGTCCATGACAAAGCAAGCCCAAAATGTGCGGTTCAAGATTTCGCTCTGTAGTTCTGTGATGTCGCGTTGCTTTGGAAGGGCACTGAGTAGCTGAGCGGATCTTATAGCCATTCCTGTAACACGTCTAAGCATTAGAGCTAGAATCGGTTTCTTCCACAATTATGCAGAAGAAAGTAGAGTCAACAGTTGGGTAAAACATACCACTATCTGCCCATGCCTTATATGTCCTACCACATCCCCACTCATACATGGCTATGGTCAAGAGTGTCTGCACCGTGAAGATGTCCGGATGGTCGGCGACCGATAAGCTAGACCTTGCGGATGAGATATATTCCTCTGTGGAATCTTCATTCTGGCACCACTGGGCACAGAGAGCCAACAGAGCGAAGCACAGGCCCTTTAGTTTAACTACATGGCTGTCAGTCTCTTGCTGACCCACGTTGTCAACTGTATAGTCATCTATGTGTTTTAAATCCTGTAAGAAACTTGGAAGATGCAGAAAATTTAGCTCTGGGAATTGTATCACAAAGACGTTCGCCGCTTTGGCGACTCGGTGTACAAAACCCTGTTTTCGGTTGTTCGATCTTTCTTCCTGGCCTAATTCCCTGTCAAGATTTGAGGAAGGACTTCTTGTCCTCTCTGTTCCAGGGATAGGTGTAGCGTGATGTTCGGCCGAGCCACGTTCAAGTATACTTGTAGAAGGCTCGCGACTACCGGCGGTTTCATTCCTACTGGTTAGATTCTATCATTTCTTTTCTACGATCGGATTGAATGTGTTACATACGCGGCCGATAGTTTCTTCCGCTTGATGATGGGACGTGTAAGCGTGCAAGTATGGATAACTCTTGTCGAGCCCTCCTTTATGCAGCTTTGGCACGGCGGGGAGCCATTATGGACACATTTGATCTTAGCCTTTCTTTGTAATAATCAGTCTAACATTCTTGAAATATTGTATCATCTGAATTGTTGAGGCAGCGCTTAATCGGTAAAGACAGTGAATCCGAGAAGCGTATCCGAAACGATATACTAACCTGCACCGGGCACATGCAATTGTTGTCCGAACCATGTCTGCTTCACGCAGTCTTGGGCTGGGTCATTCATCAGATCCGGAAAATAGTTTGTTTCTCCCGTAATAATTTTGCAGCCGATTTTTTTGCTTGAGTCACAAGGTGAGGGGATTACACTTGAGGATTGAAGGAAGACAAGTCGGGACTCGGCTTTCGCATTTGATTGTAAAACGAGAAACACGAGATAAGCATTTGGACTGGGGCAGCTCTTCTTATGGAGTACTTGTGACCACAGCAGAATTCGTACTGCACATGAAGTAGAGGGGCTTTTCAAGCGGACGAATGCTAAACTGAATGAGGGACTAGCTCACAGATTAGCGTCGCCTTTCGGGTTTCAATGATATCGGCCAAGATTCTTGATGAGATGAGACTTTAACACGGTCACAACTTAGCAGGATATAACCCCTTGGCTGACCTGGCATTCATGGAGTTTAGCTAGTGAAATTCAACTTGCGCCGTGAACTTAGTTTATAACATTGCATATCACATGTCCACAATGATTGTCCCAACTGGAGAGTCAACGAAGCCTCGAATTCGAGATCTAGGCTATGCGCCGGGAAGGTTTCCACCAGGACCCCAGAATTCTATCTTGGACGTTGATGGTAAAACCACTGCCTTCTGTGAGACACCTGAAACAATTGCTTACCCTCACTCTGCAGGTGTACAAGTTGGTCAAGTTACCATTCACGAGGAGCGCGGCATTCACACAGGAGTCACGGTCATCTTGCCCCGTGGCCCTGAAGAAACGGCTCTGTCGCCATGTTATGCGGCTACCCATGGCCTGAATGCAGCTGGTGAAATGACAGGCGCTCATATGATTTACGAATGGGGCCACCTTGCTTGTGTTAGTTCAGGTATTCGTCTCAGCAAGCGATGAATACTATTGCTAATTCATTTCCAGCCAATTGCAATTACAAATACTGTTAGTATTGGCAAAGTTTACGATGCATTATTCCTCTGGTGCATGGAGCAATCTCGGAAGAGAGGAGAGGATGACTTGGAAGCTTTGCGCCGATTTACGATCCCGGTCGTAGCAGAAACGTTTGATGGATATCTTAACGACATCTGCGCGTCAGTAATAGACAGGGATGTAGTTGAAAAGGCGATATCTGCAGCACAACATCAGCCAAAAGTTCTTGAGGGTAATCACGGCGGGGGCACTGCTATGATTTGTTCAGGTTACAAGGGAGGCACAGGCACAAGCTCGCGTGTCGTTCCTGGCCCACAAAAGAACTATACTCTCGGTGTTGTCGTACAAGCCAATCATGGTGGGCGACCAGACTTGCGAATAGCCGACGTCCCAGTGGGAAGACTTTTGATGGAAGAGGATCGTAAGAGGTCGGCTGGTAAAGCCGAGAAGAAGGATGCGGCTCCAGAAGGGGGGAAAGCTATGGAGGGCAGTAAGTCAATCTCGCCATGAAGAGTATCCATGGAAAAAGATACTTACACTAAATTCAGGTATTATTGTCATTATTGCGTAAGTCTTACCACTTTACTGTCTACCAAGAAGATGTCGATCACTGACTAGCTGCAGAACGGATGCACCACTGCTTCCACACCAACTTAAGAGACTCGCCCAACATGCTGGAATGGGTGTAGCCCAGGTACATATGTCATTTTTAAGCTTACCTTTAACGTTTTATACTGATGCTTGTGCAGGTCAGTGGCCACTCAGCTGGACGAAACTTTTCTGGCGAAATCTTCTTGGCCTTCTCTACGGGAACATCACCGAATAAGTTGGCCGAAGCATCGAATGGAATGTCCTATCTACCACCCGTAGAGACACAGGGAGTCGACACTGTAAGAAATGAAACCATTGACACATTACTATATGCAGTATCAGAGGCTACGGAGGAGGCTATTTTGAACGCTCTATGTCAGGCTGAAACTTTAACAGGGTTCCAAGGAAGAAAGATTGAAGCCCTACCGTTGGATAGAGTACAAGCTTTATTGAACAAGTATATGGTGCCTAAATAGGCAGTAGACTTGAAGTAGACAGTGGTAAATATACAATAACTAATGCATATTTTGTTTTACATTCGATAACCTGATGGTACGGGATCAATTTCATTGTTTAACGTTGGGCGACTTCTAGATAGACTATGCTATGTATCCCAATGCCGTATCCAATAATTGCTTTGTAATAGCGAGCTTAGTTCGTATAGGAGCCATACGCCTTTGTGCCAAGACATTGATCGAGAAAAATAAACCGTAGGATATTTCAAATGAGTTTAACCTTTCACGTTACAATGAGCCGATATTTCGCATGAAACTCAAGTGATCATTTGATGTTTACATCAACAACACCCGACCACTTCGGCTTAGGCTAGCCCGGGAGTTCTGGAGCTCTCGTGGGCGTATTCCCGCAACCCCGCAATTTACACTGCAACACCCCGCATCTCATCGACGCTTGTGAGTCCACCGGTTGAACAAGAGCAACACCCAGGCATCGACCAAAGTTGGTCCCATGAGCCCGTGTATGTGTGTCTCTGTGTCTGGATATTTGTGACCGGTTCAAGGGGAATGCCTAACTTCGAGGCGTTGGACGATATCAAGGCACATGGACTCAGTCAGGGTTGCTTTGCCGTTATTGCTGCAGCCACCCCGCTCGCCATGAGAAAACTTTCAGCGCTGTGCTGTTGCATTGAAGTAGTAAAGGCTCCCATCCCGACCTGAATACAGTACACGTTTTGTCGATCGCAAGAAATTAAGCACAGCCGCCTGACTCCCGATGACGAAGTATGTCATGGTAGAGCCAGGGTAGACATTGCAGGTCTCCAGGCCCAATGGCCAATGATATCGAAATCGATGCAGCTATAATCATGCTAGAACGCGTTTCCTGATGTCATCTGCCGCGTACCTGGGGCTATTAGCAGAAGTTCGGGTTGCTATAAGACCGACAAACTTCAACATTTCTTTTTGCCTTTTCGCAATTATAGCACACCTAGGGGCCCTTAAGAAGTGCGCAACTCTTACAGCTGAGGCGTATCGAATTTATATGAGCGCTGCTAAGATACCGCTATGAGGCTCATTTCGTCCATAGCGACGGTGGGAAGGACGGTGGCAGTCTTTGCGCAGCTTGCTGCAGCAGGAAAGAATGTCATTGATCTCTCCAAGCAAAAATGGACACTCACAAGTCCCAATTTCAACAATATTTCGGTCCCTGGAAAAGTGCCATCGCATGCCCATGTTGACCTCTATGAGGCGAATATCATCAGCGACCCGTATGTATCGATATTACACTTACAAGAGCGAACGCATGTGCCTACCTATACTAACGCAATGCCTACAGTTTAATTGAACTCAACGATTTCGACCTTCGTTGGATCGGCAACAATAACTGGACCTACACCAGCGAGATTGAAGGCCTGTATGATCATGGAGCCAACAACGCCTTGCTTCATGTGCAGGATCTGACCGGGCGTAGGCAAACATCTGACCTCGCCAGCTATCTCGTCTTCAACGGTCTCGATACATACGCTGCCGTCGAATTCTGCGGAGAGCATGTTGGTAATGCGGACAACCAGTTCCGACAGTGGGTTTTTGACATCTCTGAGGTCCTGGCATCATGCACGGCCGCTCAACCCCAACTTACCGTCAAGTTCGGCGCCACTCCCAATATCTCGGCTGCCATAGCCGCGGAGCCCGGGCAGGAGACATGGCCAAATGGCATCAACGAGGTCTATGAAATTCCAAATAGGTGGTTTGTGCGAAAGGAACAATCCGACTTTGGATGGTACGTTGCCTCATGTACAGCGATTGCTCTATAACTGACCTTGTTTCGGTAGGGACTGGGGTCCTGCGTTTGTCCCGGTGGGCATTTGGCAGCCTGCCTACCTCGTCCAACTTGCCGGGCCGAGTGCCGTATATGTGAAAAACTCAGCTTTTGACCTATATCGGAAAGGCCAATTAAACAATCTGCCGCCATATCAGACCGCTGACTGGATCTTTAACGCCAGCATTGACACTGTCGGAACCATTCCTGAGGGTGCACAGATGAGATATACGATTATCGATTTAGATTCACATGACGAGGTGAGCTGTGGAAACTTCAGCAACGTCTCGAATGGAGGCGACGTCGTCACCGGTATTACGACCCTTGATGCTTCAAAATACGAGCTGTGGTGGCCTAATGGCCTCGGTCCGCAGAAGCTCTATAATATGAGTGTTGAGGTCACCTTTGAAGGGAAGACCATTGCATCTGTCAATAAGCGAATGGGATTTAGAACAATCGTTCTCAACATGGAGCCTATCAGCGACTTGGAGCTGTCACAAGGCATCATCAACGGTAGCAACTGTAAGAATAGCCTCTCTGCTTACTTCAGACAACAAAACAGGCTAACTCAGAGTATAGTCCATTTTGAGATCAACGGCAACGTTTTTTATGCTAAAGGCAGCAACTTTGTGCCCCCAGATCCCTTTTGGCCTCGCGTCACAGTTGAGCATATCCATGAGATCCTCTCTGATGTAGTGGATGCCAACCAAAATATGCTGCGCGTGTGGTCTAGCGGAGCCTACTCCCCCGACTTCATGTACGATCTTGCTGATGAGATGGGCATCCTGCTGTGGTGCGAATTTGAATTCAGTGTTTCCCTATACCCTGTCGCGCCGGCCTTCCTCGAGAATGTCCGACAAGAGGCTGTCTACCAGGTGCGAAGGGCGAATCATCACCCTTCTCTGGCTCTCTGGGCTGGAGGAAATGAAATGGAGAAGGATGAGCTCCCTGCCGTCAGGTCGCAGGCCCCATCTCAGTACGAGCGGTATTTGAGCGAGTATCTCGAGTTGTTTCTCAACACACTGCTTCCTACCGTGTATGGCAACTCTCACAGCATCAGCTATATGCCTTGTAGCACCAACAATGGCTACCTTGAGCTCAACTTCAGTCTACCCATTCCATTCGTTGATCGCCTTTACAATACTACGCCCGGATACCTCTACGGTGATAGCGACTTTTACGATTACAATGCAGCGGACGCTTTCAACATCAACAAGTACGTCCTTGGTCGATTTGCCAATGAGTTTGGCTTCCACTCCATGCCTAGCCTCGAGACATGGCGTGAGGCCATTCCCGAAGACCAGCTTCACTTTAACTCAACCATGACCGTCTTGCGCAACCACCACTATCCGCCCGGCAGTCTCACCACCAACAATACCGCCGATCCTCTGAGGGGTATGGGCGAGATGACTCTTGGCGTTACGCTTTGGTACCCGACACCGGCCAAGACTGATTCTGTCGCCAACTTTGCTGCCTGGTGCCACGCTACCCAGATCTTCCAGGCTGACTTTTACCATACAAAGATTCAGTACTACCGTGCCGGATCGGGAATGCCTCAGAGGCAGCTTGGCTCGCTCTATTGGCAGCTCAATGATATCTGGCAGGCGCCGACATGGTCAGCCAGGGAGTATGATGGCCGGTGGAAGGTCAACTTTTATGCAACAAAAGACATCTTCCAACCAGTCATTATTGCCCCGGTGTACAACGTCAGTACAGGTATCTTGGAAATGTACGTCGCGTCGGACTTGTGGAGTGATGTTTCGGGAGAGGCAAGCTGGGAATGGCTCGGCTATGATGGAAGCCCAGTTGGCTCCTCTGATGCATCTGTGAAATCGCAGCAGTTCACAGTCGGCCCCGTCAACTCCACTGTCTTGGCGAGGTTGAACATCACGGCACTTACAAGCAGCGGCAATCTTCCGGCCGCTAATGCAGTCTTGATTGCCAACATTACCGCGACAGGCACGCCGCCAAATTCTCAGGGCACAAAAACCTATTCGCACTCAAACTATTTCACAGCCACGCCTCTCAGTAAAGCTGAGTTGATCGACCCGGGATTGACAATTCGCCAGGATGGAAACGCCTTCACTGTCACGGCTGAGAAGGGTGTCAGTGCATTTACGTGGATCGCGTTGGACCCGAGCGACGCCGGTGCAATTGTCACTTTCGATGACAATGGGTTTTGGCTGCGACAGGGACAGAGTAAGACAGTTGGGTATCGTGTGAGTGGAGAAAGCGCTGGCTGGGAGAGTCGCGTCACTGTACAGAGCATCTGGAACGATACGCTTTCTTCTTAGCAAGATATTAGCCAGTGCATAAATTGAATTGCATTAGTATATGTTTCTGTTCTCTTCCAACGGTCGCTTTTTCCTGTGCCAGTCAATAAATACCGAGGCATTTTAATAATTTGATATGTATAATGTAATAACCTCAAGTCACTCGATGAGACTTTGTGTACAATTTGATAGCTCTGAATTTTTAATTTTATAAGTAAAATTTGGCCTGTTTGTCCCCCTGGCAATCCTGCTGAACAGCTAAGCTTGGCCTTGCTTCGAGGCAGGGTAAATCAGATCTCTAATATGGAATCCCTATCTAACCTCTTGCCAAAAGTATTTACATTCCATGTAGTGGTCTACTGACTAAGAACGATGCCTATGCTTCTTGCGGGTCATGAGCGACGGCTTCGATCTCCACGCGCATACCAGGTAGTCCCAGCTTGGTCACACCGATGGCAGTCCAGATTGGTTTATGGCCTGGAATCCACTTCTTAAAATTCTCCGTCATATGGGCGATAACTTCATCTCCAAGGTTGGTATGGTACGACCTGATTTGAACGGCCTGAGAAAGTCCCTTGCTGCCTGCGTTTTTCAGCGTCAGATCAACATTTCGAAATGCTTGATCGATCTCTTCCTTGATATCCGCCGAGATTACGGCATCCTCCGAACTGGGATCCCATCCACCTAGATATTATTAGTTCGTGTTTCTGCAGTCTGCCTAAAAAACATGATTGTTGTATCACATACCTTGACCGCTAATGTCGACACGACTGCCGATTCGGACAGCCTGGCTATACCCATACAGCTTATACGCGTGGTCTCCAAATCCCGGGTAAGCGGAGAATTTTGGGTTATTAGACATGTTGATTGTTTTAAAGCTGCGTTTGACGACTATATGGTTTGGGTCGGATATTGAATGGCTTGATGGTTCTCAGGGGCCTCTTTTATAAATCTCCAAGTCGGCTGCTGCTGAGACAATCTGGGTTTATAGGCGACCATTTTGAGCATTAAATAGACGTCTATATCACCTTAGATCTTTAACATCATCTCAATATACTTGCTCTCTAGAGAAACACTTTGAAGCGAAGCTGATTAATTTGCAAGTCCTTTGAAATCAGTATACAAAATGCATTTGTAAGAGGCCATTCATGATGGCTCACTCAAGCACTGGGTTAGCTTTTCTGAGCCTAATGTTCCACTTCTCAATATGGAATTTTGCGCGACCGATTGTCCCGTTAGCTCCTGTAGTCAGTTCCTGTCTGGGGTAGGAAGCCTCAGAACAGTGAGCAACCAATTCACTCTTTGGCCAGTCGCATCACCACTTGCTCTCACAGCTCCGTACTGTACGAGCCTGTACAACTACTGCTCCACAGAATCTCACGTAAGTTGAACTAGAGAGGCGCTACGGAACATTCTCAATACACGCGGTGTTTAGAGCAGGTATGCTTGCCCAGTATTACGAAGCATCCATAGCAAGATGTGAAAGCAGCACAGGCTATATCCGTACAACACACGGCTATACGTTTTATACCCCACTTCCGCTTCTACTAATACTAGTGCTAGGAATAGCGCGAGCCTCCCAAGACCAGCAGTAATTAAGTCGCAAACCATCGAAATATTCTTGCAATTTCGGATGACGATATGTGAAATGTTTTCTGTCAACCTCCATTGAGCGGTCTTTTCTTTGCTACCTCCCCATGCCAACACCAAAATTCTCCTTGCTCCTGACGATGACGAGCAGACTGACATCCACAGCTTCCGGCTACATCTGAGATTAGCCTCAACAGCACACTTTTTCGATTATGATTAGAGTTTACAGGCAGTATATTGAAAAGTCTACCTCCACTTAGTGGACCTGATCAAAAAAAGCAACAACGTTAGAGGTTGATTTGATCTGAAGGACTCAATGACTTGTGATGAGCTTTGATGGTACACTTGGTGAGAGCTCTTAGATCTGCAGCCGGGTCTAACCAGATAGGTTCCAAAAAAAATATTCTTGCTCGTTGGAAATGTTGGTATGATGATCAGGAAAAGTGAAAAGCGAAAAGTCTTTGCAAATCTACCTTCAGATTCGAGAGGGAGTATAAAGCCGGTAGATCAGATTGTTCAAATAATCTGCCACTACCAGTACTTAGTTATGTGACGTTTCTATCAACGAGTATTGTGTTGTACTTCGGATATCAGTACCACTCTCACGCTTTGGAGTACAGAGACAGGCAAAAAGAGATGCCAAGATAATTGATGAGACTGAAGTACTAATAATAGCAAAGACAAGACGTAATAACATGCTGGTTACGGATCATACTTAAGTAATGACCAATTTAATAATGTCGCTGCGGTCGTAAGTTTGCAGCCGTGGTCAGGGAGTAAGGCGGGACACAAAGAATAATTTGTCTCCGCCAGAAATATCCGACTCTAAGTACGAGTACAAAGCGAATATGCAGGAATTCCAGGGCCGCGGCGTCTGGTAAGCCATTATTTTCCCCAACAGACAGCATTCTTTGCTTGTGCTGTCTCATTGTAAGGTATATAGGCAGCGAAACGTTACAGCGCCCCATCAGGAGCCTTACAATGGGCTAATACGATGCCTTGATATTTCCATAGTGGAATTCATTCTAGGAGACAAATTAAGCTTATATAATAAGATGTCAACTTTAAAAATTAGCATATAGAGACATCAAACCCCCTGCTCTATGGGCAAGACTCATGATAAAAAGATGGGTACTTGGAATCCGCGCATCACTGGGATGGTTTTCTCCTGCTGACACTTATAACTAACGGAATATTTATTCTATTGATGTGGATCATCTTGCCCATACGGGCATTTGCGCTTCAGATGACAAACTGTAATCTTTACATCCCCGTAGACCGCCTACGGGCATATTAGATTGCTCATGTTCGTTGCCAAGCATCATTAGAATTACCCCCAACCAGTTTCACCTGTTCACTTTGTTGCCAAAAGTCATCTATCATCTCTCCAAAAGATGCTCATTATCACTGAGACTCATAACAAGGTGAATCACGAAAGTCTCACACTTGTCGATGCGATAGAGGTAGGCGAAAGGAATCTTGAGCTAGTAGTCAATCATAAGGATATCCTGCCTGACCCATTAACAGTCGCTGATGGCTTTTGTTTGCATTTAAAAAAATACGCTACATCGAGTATTATATCCAATAACGTAGCCTTTGGGGTTCCATAATGCCGAGATCTCAGGGTAATGGCCAGTCAAATTAACGGCTTCGATGGCTTCACAAAGGTCACTTTGCGTATACCTGGCCATAAGAACCGCGACCTCTTACCTAAAGGATGTGAGTGAACAAAATGATTACAGGTCTTTTGACATGCGTGTGATTGGGATTTAGCCAAGTAAACATGAAGAGACCCGGAGTAGATATCAGGTAATCGTTTAAGATCACGGCCTGTCGGCTAAGATCACGGTCGGTCGGTTGGGAGCCCAGTCATATGGGTGTCATCTTGCTGGCACTAAATGTGGTCTTATGGCCAGCGAAAGGCATCAAAGCCGATGATCGGATCATCATCTCCAGCAGCTATACCCAATCCTCTCTGAATCTCTTTCTCCGGGGGGTTTACCTGGTACAAATGAAGGATTTATTTGTCTGTCACAAGTTCTATCTCCCTCGTAATACTCTTGGCGCGTGTGTTCACTGAACAGGAGAATAAGAATTGGCCGGTCCTCTGCATTATAAAAGTCGAGGTTGTTCCCTACGAGATTGAAATTTTTTAGCAGCTCGAAGTTAAAACATATTTCATCGATCGCCAATATACCACTTCGAAGACTTGTCCATTACAGTCCGCTATACTACTACCTTTTATCTTGTAAGCACAAAGGTCCCCGCACCCGTTCTTACCATATGAAGTCGCATAAAACTAACATTCCGAGGCAGCATCAACCATATTCATATATCGATTGCCACAATGCAGCTATCCACCATTCGCGACTTGCTTCTTGTTGTGATGGCATCGTCAGCATATGCGGCAAGGACTGGCTGCACCGATGGTGAGGTTGCTGTAGGAACGTCGCAGACTTGTGGCATCGGATCGCCAAGAGGAGGGCCAAGCTGTAATGATGTTCAAGCCGCTATTTATGCCAACGACTGCGGTATCATCAATAGGTCAGATCACGAAGACCCTTGTGCAGGAGGTCCGGGAAATCCAGGTGTCAAATGGATTCATCCTGGCACTGTTGGATGCACAGCAGAAGGTACTCCTTCACTCATCCAAACGGAGGGTGGATTCTTTGGGAACTGCAGACGAGTGAACTCGAACTGTAGCCCAGCTCCATTCATCTTCCAATTTGCATCTTGGTACTGCCCCAGACTCTGAGAAGTTGTTTGTATTCCCGGGCGAAGTAATGTGAATCCAAGCTCGTTGGGGGGGTTGGACACATTCAAACATTACAAACATATGCAATTGGTTTTAAAGCCATCGCTTACTTTCAATGTTTTCTCTTTGAACTCGGCAACAGGCGTTCATATAAGATATAAATCGTGGATACAATGAAACTGAATTCTCTTTTTAAATTCCACCAACCTTTTATCTATAAGTACCCAGGTAGCTAGAAGCATTTTCTTGTACTGACACGTTTAGTCCATAGCTGTGCAGCGCATTTAATCTCTGGGTGTAGATTTTCTAGCTAGACTAGCCTAACCAAACGAAGCATGTAGTTCCAAGTCATACAGAATAAGCTGAATCCAACACCTTAACTTTTAGTATCTAAATTGAGGCATCTAAGCCAGTGTGCATATTGCCGAGGCAAGCCATGCCACTCCTCACGGCTATTGTGTTCAATCAAGAAGTCGAACAATGGGGCCCAGATAAGTGTCATAATCCTCGGGCTGAGTCTCGTCGCCACCCCATCTCAACACGCTGAAGAACCACCGGTAGTCACCGGAGCCAAGTGTAACATTTGCACCGCTGTCGGTTGTCACGGTGAAGTTATTGCCTTGGATATATACACTGCTCGACGGTTGCCACAGCCCTTTAGTTATCCAGATACTCCCGTAGCTTGGCTTGCCAAATAGAGTCGAGCTAAGCTCATTAGTAGAGGGAAGATATGTATAATTGGCAGGGACAGTGAAGTTGACAGCATTGACGCGTGCCGTAAGGGTGGTGTTTGCTGGAACAATATCCGCCCTCAAAAGCGTCGTCCATCCCTGGACGGATAGGCTAAAGGCAAATGCCGCTGACAATTGTACAGCAGAAAAGCCATCATTGTAATTGCTGTTACCACTTTTGTCTGGGAATGAGAGCCAGGGAAGACCGGGGGATGTGGTTGTGGCTGCCAGGAAAAATATGTAGTCCATGTTGTACGGCGAGTAGGCTGGACCAATGTATGGAATGCTGAGATTCGCCCCATTCTCTGGGACTATATCAATGTAGCCCGAGAAGAGGGGCAACCGGGCTATGCTGACAGCGAGACTTGGAGGAGTCAGACGCAGAGATATTTCTTTTGTCTCACCAGGTCCTAGCTCGAAGGTAGGGCTTGCAAACTCTACTGTTCCAAAACTAGGAAGTTGGTTCACCTCGGGATAGCCGACTCTCTCATACACATATCCTGCTGGGCGATGGGCGAGATTGTATGTTTGAGCAGTTTCCCCACTATTTTGGACAGTGAAGTTGACTAAACCGAACGAAGTGCGGTTATTGTCTGTAACGGCCAGCTGTCCAAGAGAAACATGTGTGGCTGATGTGATGGCATCGTAAACATTGACTAGGCCAGCTCCCTGCTGAGCGGTGGTTGCCAACATGCTTGTGTTCCATATCCAGGGAGTTGGCCTAGCTGTAGTCTGCAAAGAAACCAAGATCTCGTCAACAGATAATTGAGGGAACTGGGCCTTGACTAGTGCATAACAGCCGGCGATATATGGTGTTGCCATAGACGTTCCAGAGATGACGCCGTAGCTGCCAATACTCTCTGGGAATGTGGAAAGAATGTGGCCACCGGGAGCCACAATCTGTGGCTTCAGCTCAAATGTACGCCTAAGCGGTCCCCAGTTGCTATATCCATCCACCATTCCGCCCATGCTCATTGGAGGGTTGATGTAAGTTGAGTTATGAAAAAGTAACTTGTACTTCTTATATCCTCCAGCCTTAACGTAGTTGCTGTAAAACACATCTGAATCAGGTTCGATCACGGTAAATGGTTTAGTACTTCCGTTATTAAATCGGTAAGGCAAAATACCCTCGTAGTCTTTGTAAAAGGGATTTGTGCTGCTGTTGTAAAAGCCGAATAAGTATGGTGGGATTGTGCTGCCGCAGCACACGACGTCTGTCAACGGACAGTTGCCGGAAACACTTAGAGCGATGATGGTAGTGCTGAGGTTCCCTGATGTCTGAATATCCTTGAATATTGAAGGCCAATCAAACGACCCACATGAGCTACCCGTTAGGAAGTAGACATCAAGTCCAGCGGGAGGAGCCGAAATAGGATATATTGATGAATAATGAATCTCTGCACCGAATTCATCTGTCGCCGTGTAGATGAGTGGAAAGTTCGAGTTAGCAACTGAGCCAACCGAAATAATGCTTGTTAATTCACTAGGGAGTGTCTCCTGATAGAGGTTGTCTGCGTTTTGTGACTGAGATGCATCATTTCCCATGGCGACAACAATAGCAATGCCAGCGTCTTTGATCTGTTGTGCAGCACTTGCTACAGGGTCATATGTTGGCAATGACCCAACCATTCCCTCAGGAAGAGACAATGACATGCTGATAACATCAACGCCGTCATCCATGGCTTTGAGCATTGCCGCCAAAACAAGGTCACTCGAGCCACCTGGTCGCTCCCCTCCTGTACTACTGCAACCAAAGATACGATAGGCATACAAGGATGCTTCAGGGGCGACGCCAGTTATGGGGAAGCCGTCAGGAAGTTCCAATGCGTCCATGCCCAAGATTCCTAATGCCTCTTGTCAGATCATTGCCTGGTTGATACAGTTCTGATATATTCTGGTGTACAAACCTGCTACATGCGTCGCATGATCGGATTGGGAACAATCAGAGTACGGGTCGCTGCTTTCAGCCAAGACTCCCGCGTCTGTAATAAAAGAATAGCCCCCGGCAACCTTGTAACCAGGACCGAAACCTCCGCCGAGAGCTGGGTGCTTATAATAAATGCCAGTATCAACAAAGGCAATCTTAACACCCTTTCCCTTGAAGCCCGCAGCATGAGCTTTGTCAACACCGCCCATTCGGAGGGTGAATCCTAAATCTTCAGTAGTTTCTTCCCGACGTGCAATCGATGAGAATTCCCCTCGCTTTGTGAGTACTGAAAGGTCTTCTGAAGAAGCTATCGAGCTGCTTTTAATCGGTGGTAGCTCATATTGGACGATATCTGCAACGCCAATAACGCCTGGAATTGCTGAAAAACTCGACTTTACAGCTTCCAAATTACTTCCATCAGATATATCGACGGATATTCCAGTAAAAATTCCGCTCGTGTTGAAGGTCCGGCGAACGGTATAGTTGATACCACGGGCACTCTCAGTAAACGCATCAAGAGTCGTTGTCTTCTCATCCAGCTCGATGATGAAGGCTCCTCCGGCTTTTTCTTGGGCCCCCGCCACCAGGACGGCCGCCAGAGGAAGTAAAAGTGATTGTAGGAGGAGCATGGCCGAAACTCACAGCCAAGGCCAAGAACTAAGAGGATACTTGCTTGGCCAGCGAATCGCGGTTGGCATGCCAGTCTCAACCTTCTGAGCTCCAAAGGTTGTCTATATATACATTTTATACTCTCAACCTTACCTTTTCACGGATGTAAATATCTCATGGGCAACTACATAGTTGTAGGCAGCATCAATATGCCTACGGTAGTTATTCCCTGCCTGTATCTTCAACAGGCCTTTGGCCTGTTCTAACCAATTCTAGTGTAGACACTCAGTTGGATGGACCATTTTGGCAGCTGGAAAAGCTCTAAGGACCACAGGCCAGGTCGAGAACACAAAATGAAGAAGTACCTGGCTTGAGTTGCTGTAATAGGAATGGTAGAGCCCAACTATTCAGAAGAACTGGAAGGTTGAGTCCAAAAACGGTAGGATACAACATCTCTCAGGCGTTTGCCAAGGCGCGATATTTGGAGCGTGACATGGGTAAGACCAGGGTTACATCCCAGCCAGATCCCAAAGTTTGCGATAAGTACTAATCAAAATGATAAGACCCTACGGAATAATTAGATGGAGATACGGAAGTGACCACACAATCGCAGAAGATAGGTGAAAGCGGGGGATTCTAAGATGAATTTTGTTGAATCTACCCTGTAAATACGAGAGTTTGCGTCAAAAGTTCAGGACTTGTGCATCAAGAAGAGGGGCTGGAATCCATCGATATCAGAAGCAAAAGAGGGGATATTTACTTGCGAAGATACCAAGCAGTTGCTTGTCGCAGCGGTAAGGCCTGCGTTATATCAGAATCTTCATTTAAGACGATTTCGGAGATATCTAGGCCGAATATGCGACGCCTTTTGCAATAAGTTTTCTCTTCGAAGACCTTCATATTTTGACTTGCGCAAACTGGTTTCTTTCCGACTGTACCTAGTCCGTGGCGTGGTCTGTTTTCCGGAAATCTTCGAAATAGATTAACTGAAAATCTCCGCCAATATCCATCACACTGCTACCTTGTCTGAGCATCCCTTGTTATTTCTTCTTCTGAGACAGCAGAAAAGACGCAGAATGACAAGGATTCTAAGCGGCACATCCAAGCTACGGCCTGTCACCATAACCCACCACTCTGACGTCAGGGCATGGCATACGGAGGATATCTCGGTTCAACAACCGGTAGTCATTGGCGCGATAGACGAAGGACAACTCCAAAGGGGCAGGTGCGGGAGCTTTCGCTTTACAACGGCATACCTTGTTGCGTCGTTAGCTTTGCTTGAGCACAACTAGTTCGCCAAGTGTATCCTTTCTCGGTGCATTGTGGAGTGACAGCCGCCTTATTTGGTACTAGCTTTGACGAATGCGCGTAGAGAGAGAGAGATAGTGGCACAAGAGAGTGTTTTATTTGCGTGCCTGTGGCTTGTGGGTCATCTGCAGTGTGATAGATTATCAATCAGTAGCGTTAATATTGGATGAGAGGAAAAGTTTTTATCGCTGCTTCCAATGTAAAGAGAGCATGCGACTTCACCTGTAGTTGGAAGGAATGAAGCTATACCAATTGACATCAATATTCTACTATAATATGGTAGGTTACCATGGACTTTAATATCACTGTAGTTGGTGTAGTTACACTCCAAGATAGAGCCAAGTTAAATGACCTACAATATGAAAAATCCGAAGCAGGACCCAAGGTCAGGAGTTCAACATCAAACTAACGATAGACGGAGCCACATGGGCAGTGCTGCATCTAGAAATGAAAGACGGTTTAGCTATTTGGCGATTTCTCTAGTATAGTCACAATGGGGGGAAAGTTCGAAAAGGCAGGTGTAGCGATAGGGCTTAGTTTCTTGAATTTGGCGTCCTAAGTATTCTAGAACATCCAGCAGAGCTCTAGCATAGGCATTACGCTCAGTATGACTTCCTTGCCAATGCTTTAGACAAAACTTTGGTCAGCCCGGCCAGGCTGCTACCATATCTGAGTTGACTGTACGATACTTGATGCTATCAAAGAAATCAGTGCTACAAAGCATATTTTGCTTAACGGCGATCTTATGTATTTGTATTCTCTATTTACTGTCATGTGGAACAAAGAGTCCTTCGGCCTACCTTTATCTCAAGAGCAGGGATCGGCGATATATAACGTCTAGCCTTTCTGTAAGCGCTAGCCGGCCCCCAGTTCTCTGGCGCCGACCTGGAAAATTGGGTCTAATTGATGCTAAATGCCCCGTAGTAACGGCTTGCACAAGATGCCCGACGGAATGTACGCTTCCAACTTCTTGGATTGGTATGAGACTTGGTTCTCCAGTCTGACCCACACGTTGATACTCCTGAGCGTAGCAATCTGCCATTGGTATACTGCAGGTACAGGAATGGATCATAGACTACAAACTACTCGGCGTAGTACGTTGTATTTTGGGACCAACGGTGGCGATCTTGGGTCCCAGCCCCTAAGTATACGGTGCACATTATACGGCATATACGGGGCATCTACAGGTTAGTAAATCGACAAAACATACAGGGTAACGCATTTAACATTGGTCAAATTGGAATTAAAATTACGTATGTATGACAACAAAGAGGAGGTCGGATATTTCAGGCTTTGCAAGAAATAGACGTAAATTATAGCCTTGTAGTTTTATTATGAAGCCTGGGACCTACTCCTCTTCACAAACTCCAGAGCGTATTCCAGCACTTCTTCCCACCCTTTCTCATTGACAATACCATGCTAAAACATCCTTTGTTAGCAAAACTGCTGCTCATAAAAATGTGAAATTAAAACTAATGTAGGTCTCTTGATCATGAAGATATAGTTTCGTAAGAAGAGTATCTTGGTTTAGTGAGAATGATGAGAAATATCCTTACCGAGCGGCCTTCGAATTCTTTGTACTCAACAAATCCACTTCCTTTCTGGTATGCCTTGATCTCTTTCTTCGCGGTTTGTGGTGGCACAACGTGATCTTTAGAGCCTGAAATCAGGAGTAATGGCGCGCGGTCACTTTTGTCAAAGTTCACATGCAACACTCCCTTTGGATGCACAATACCACCGATGGCACCTTGCCAGAGTACATGGGCAATGCTAGGAATCGAGTACCGGTCATATAAAGCTTTGCTCTCTTCTTCGGACACCGTATTTCCAAAACAATAGCGAAACTCCGGCTCCGAGATTTTGACGGTGCTTTCGTAGTCAAATGGATTGGATAGCACTGGCAGAGTGGCCCTCACCGTGCTGAGAGGCAGTGCAAAGACGCCGGCTGGGTTAGCTGGACAGATGGCGATGCCGACAGATCCAAGGCCACGAGAGAGAAGAATCTGCACAAATAGTCCACCAAAGCTATGGCCGATGATGATAGGCGGTTCCGGCAGACGTGTAATAATATCTGTGTAATGGTTGCAGATTTCATCGATACTCTTGTTTGCCATTGGCTTTGGGTCATCACGGATCTGTTGTGGTGTTCGGTCGTCGACACCGGGCCAACCTGGGGCAAGAACTGTGTACCCTTTGCTTTTGAGATGATCGATCCAATACTCCCAGGAGAGGGGGGTCATCCAAAGACCGTGGATGAGCACAATGGTGCCATTTGAGATATTGTCACTGGTCATTATGCGAATGTAAAGATCCAGAGCTCAATACTTATAACAAAATGAAGTGATATTCGCTGAGAATCCTACCGTGCAAGCTATAGAGGGGTGAAAATCATGGGTGAACGTAGGGATATATATCACTTGTGAGGTTAGTGGGGGGCTTACAATTGGCACATCATTTTGATTTGTCTCAATCTCGTATAATAATTTCTCTTCGAACGGCTTCGAATGCAATGGGTAGCAAGCACTCGAATGTGAAGAATGTCGCTTAACAATGGGGTATACCTGAGAAATTAAATCCTTTAGGCTGATCCAGCATCCATCAGGAATGCCTAGGAGGAATATTAGTTCTCAAATAGGCCAATGGATGTTACAATGCTACAACACTAATAGAATGCGCTCGTATGCGTGTATTATACCTTGATAACCCTATAAGTGCACTATTGGTCAGGTGGTGCAAACGCAAGACACTATCGCAAGGGGGTGGCTGGATATGGGAGCACCACTCTATAAGCCCTTAGATAGACAATACCTGGAGCACCTGGTTATTTTTCTTTGTCACTTTAATATTCACGTTACAATAGAAGAGTCATAAGCAATACATGGTGTAGTTAATATATGACCCCCGCATAGCCGGGCACTTGCACACGGTTATACGAGCCTTGCAGCACACCTATGCAATCCTTCTCAAACCCCACACACAATCATAGTGAGACTGAGCTAGCTTCTCGTCTATGTTATTCTCACAGCCTTGACGATGATTTCTGGGGCGTGCGGTAAGACCGCTCAAGTCGTTAAATGAGCCCCCCTCTTTCGATCAATTTTATTTGGAATCCTATATCAAATACTGCCATCAATCTCGTATATGAGTCACGTCGTTCACATCTTTTAAAGATACATTTTGCGCCATTTTCTTTTCGCGGCTGTTTTTGATAGATTGAAGGGATAGTACTTGAGGTCCATGCACAAGATTTGTCCGTACTAGTCTCATATAAATGACAATACGTGAGTAGTTGAATGCACGATTAGTAAATATTTGAGGCTTGGAGAGTTATAATGTCGGACTAATCATCTTAAATTGGATAAATAAGCAGTTGTCTTTCTAAGTAAGTCTTTCCCGAGTTCGTGGTGTCGAAAATTTCACTTCAATTCTTATACACTGGCAGATACCATTCAACTTACCGGCCATGAGCTCGACTGGGAAACTTCGCTTCCCGGGAAGTTTGTTTACGTCGCGCCATGATGAGGCTACAGTTGTCCTTCGTCGTCTCATAGAAGACAACCACAATCAGAACAGGCTGCTTTATAAAGAAGTCCTACACAATCATGTCCAACATGTGAGAATCATGATGTACCATACGGATAAGCTTAGCAACTAACTTTAAGTGCCTAGGGCTTGTTAGCTGCGTACTGCCTCGGAAGCAGCGGCGCACGGTTAAGAGAATTATATTCGGAGGAGATAAAGGAACTTGAATCGCGAGAAGAGTCAAAACGTGAAAAATTCACGACAGAACTTGTACTTGATGAACTCTTAGGACATAAAGAGTAAGTAATAAAATGAGGGTGAAAAGGAAAACAATTAACACGTGCTTTAGAAATGAGCTGGATTTTATTATATATTTTGAGCAACAACGGTCCAATCCTGGCGTCCACGTACAGGAAGCTTTGCAGTACTGGATTCTCGATCGGGAGAAAGAATTCTTACCAGCCTTCATTGGCGGCTATGCTCACCCACTAATTATGTTCGCTGATGCAGTGGAGCTGGGTAGCTCGATGCTGGCTTTTGATGCCCTTGCTCTCACTGCCACAGACTGGAGCCCCCTAACAACCCTAGTCACTATGAGTCTACCACCACCAGAGACTAGCCCGAGTTCCTTACTTGAGATACTCGACACAATCCGGAACGACTCGTCCTTCGAACATGTGGTTCCCAGCCCTGGCATTCAACATATTGCGGAAATTCTCCATAATAGGCCTGCAACAACTGCAATTATGAAATACCTTAGCATCGGCAATGAATACATCCTGAGGCCGGAGTTCAATCTCCAAGTCACAGGGGAAATGGTCGAGGTCGCTATCTATCTTCTCATGTGCACACATGTTCCTGGAGCACCAGCCTTTGACTTTTATCTGAACCATAATCTGACTTTTGTCAATTGTCTACATATTCTGTTACCCGTATTTGAAGACACAGATGCAAAGAAAACTTTGTTACGGACATATTGGCTACTGACCATCCTTGCTTTTGTAACACAAGGGCGACCAGTAATCAACACGGAATTGATTCAGTCGCGCGATGCAAGGCCTTCAACTGCTGAATGGGAAGAAATCAAGAATGCTGCACTAAGTCCGATTGGGACTTTGAACCCCAAAAGAATTTTTGATGCCCATTTTCTCAAGGCTGTCCATATCATGCATACGTTTGGTCTGGTCATGGAAGACATGGAGCCTCTGTTAGTAGCAGCAGCACAAAGGTTTGTGGCAGAATTCAATAACTGGACTGGATTTGGAGCTTCTTAGTATACATAACATTAAGAGGCTGAAGTATTGGCAATTCTTTGAGCGCATTTGTATTGTATATTGGTCCATAATCTCAGTGTTAAACCCAGTCTTTGTTTCATGCAAGATACATATCATGGCGTTACAATGGAGACAGAGAAACTAATCAGAGAAAAAATGTATTTCGCATTTTGTTGACTGAAAGTTGAAAATTATGAATAATACTTCAAGAGTAATCGCTCATTAACAGCAATCCAGGCGAATTAACTTCCCGTCCATCTCCATGTCTGGTAGCTGCATTGAAAGAAGATAGCAAAACCTTGTTCAGCGCCCCTTTGCAGCCTTTCCTGCAATTTGATGGTTTCCAGAGTATGCGTATGTCGTATTAAGTCTCTCATTTTAATTCAGGAACTATCCAATGTGATGAATTGGTATCGGTTATCCAGTAGGTGCGCGGCCTTTTCTAAATGAGACATGGGTAACCTTTCTTCCGGCCCTACTTTATCCAAACAGAAGGATCCTGATGATGCTGCCGCATCCTTCGTTATCCTACAATTGTCTATGCATCAATCCTTCGGCAAAAGTGGCAACCCAGAATCATAAAGCCAGCTACAGAGTATATTCACACCATACGCAAAAGAATTAATTGGGAAGTGACTGTCTATATGATTGGCTAGGCACACTCAGTCGGAAAGATCGGCACGTTCTGTATGCTGCTCTCGTATATTCGTCTAGACACGCACGGGCCTAGAATAGCCTACTACATGCACTGTAAATTAGCCTGAGCAACTACGGGCATGTAAGCTAGAATAAGACCGCTAATAACAGCGGCCGGTACCTCATTTACACGGGAGCGTATGGTATACGGACCACCCCCCTTCCGCAAGTTTGGAGGCTTCTGTAGTACATGCGCGGCGAACTATTGGTGCGGTCTGGCTAGAACATTTACAATCTAGGGAGTTGAAAAGCCGGGATAACCGCAGAAATCCATGGAATTAATCGCTGTCGTATAATGCGTTAAGCTATGAGGTTTGCTCTATAACGTGGGGGCGAGGTGGTAACCTAGACAGGCATCTCGCCTACTTTTGTGCCAAGGATATAAAAGCCCAAGCACTTGGCCTATAATTTTCAATTCCCTGAGAACCAAGAAGTTTAGTATTATTACTAACACTGAGAAGACATTATGGCAGAGATTCGAATTGGAGAATATCTGTTCCGCCGTCTCAAGCAGATGGGCATTGAGACAGCTTTTGGCGTCCCAGGAGGTAATGCAGCATCAAACAATTCTCGCTCTGCCCAAAGAAAAACACTTCTAACAACGTGTTCCATATAGATTATGAACTCGCACTTCTCAATTACGTAGAGCCTGCTGGCTTGAATTGGATCGGCACGCCAAATGAACTGGTTGGAGCTTATGCTGCTGATGGATACGCCCGCCTTAAGGGCGCCGCTGCCCTCGTCACAACTTTTGGGCCTGGAGAGCTGAGTGCTCTTTGTGGACTTGGAGGTTCTTTTTGCGAAATGGTTCCTGTTCTCCATATTGTCGGATACCCGTCGTTTGCAGCTCAAGCAAGCGGCCAAATCTTGCACCATACCCTCGGTGATAAAAGCTATGAGTGAGATTTACTTCATGACTCTGTGAGGAGCCTACCTGCTAAAGTCTTTGCAGTCACTATGTTCGCATGTCATCAGAGCTTTCATGCGCAACTGCTGTTTTGAAGGATCCAAGTAACGCTACCGCTGAAATTGATCGGGTCTTGAATGGTAAGTTTGTACGATCTCAACCCCGTATGGGGCTTGGGCTATAGTGTACTAAACTCATCTGCCAGCTATGATGTATCACTCTCAACCTGGCTAGTAAGTTTGGGCACCCAAGACTGAAAATTCTGACTATTTTCCATCCTGACATATGTTGATAGTATCGGCATCACGGAAGATGTCGTCAAGACATTGGTTCCCGCCTCCTCTCTAGATGCGACGATGATTCACATGGCGTTGTCATCCGGAACAGAAGATGATCGCGCTTTGGCGGCTATCATGGCTGCATTGGAGGTGTCTAAGAACCCCATCGTGATAGTCGACGGCGGTGCCGGTCGAAGTAGCTGGGCCCCTCATGCTATCGAGCTGGTTAAGTCTCTTAAATCCTTACACTTCAACACCGTCATGGGGAAGGGCATTGTTGGAGAAGACGAGCCGCTATTTGCTGGCTGCTACGCTGGTGTTGGTTCGTTGCCGGCCACTAGCAAGGCTGTTGAGCAATCAGACTGCATTCTTTGGCTTGGCCACATGCCATCGGATTTTAATACGTCAGTACCTGATTAAATAAAAAGGTTATGTCGCTGTTTGGTACTAATGCAGCTCACAGCGGAATGTTTACGGAAGATGTCAAGTCTTCCTTGGTTATTGATTTCCAGCGATTCCACATCACGGTACCATGAATTCGTTTTCTATTCTAATGTCACCAAGCTGACAGCTTTAATACAGGTTGGTCAAAAGCAATTCCAAGCCAGAATGAACACTGTAAGTTATCGAGGATGTATCAAAGGTGGGTGACTTTTAGATCTGATGACTGCCAGGTTCTCCCCAGACTCTCTCAATCCATCAAATCTAGCAGTATCCTGTCTCAGAGAACACCCCCAACGCCTGTGGAGTATTTTCCCGAACTACCACTGGAAGTGCCGTCGTCTATAATTTCTCAAGCCTGGCTGTGGCCGGTAGGTTCTTATGCTTTACATAATAGGTCGTAATGATCAAGCCACTAACCACTGTTTCTGTTTTATGCAGCGCCTGTCATCGTTTGTCAAGCCTGGAGACATGATCGTGGCCGAGACTGGAACATCTCAAATTGGTGCACTTGCTACCAAGACTCCACAAGGTGTTTACTACTGGACACAGGCAGTTTGGGGCAGCATTGGCTACGCCATCGGCGCAGCTGTCGGTGCCGCGATTGCAGGCAAAGAATTGGGTCAATATCGCAGGATGATCGTTTTCACCGGCGAAGGAAGCTTGCAGCTGACAGTGCAGGCCATGTCCATCCTAAATCGCCATGGCGTGGTTCCCTACGTGTAAGTTAAATTTCCGCCCGGTCGCTTTACATTGGCATGATGCCACATTGACTAACTTGCGTGGCAGGTTTATTCTGAATAATAATGGGTATCTTCTACCCCTTAACTCAAAAGACTGTCGTAAATGCTGATCACACTTTGCTAGGTATACCGTTGAGCGTTACTTTGAAGGATGGGATGCCGCGTACAATGACGTGCCTGATTGGGACTACAGTGGTCTATTCAAGTCTTTCGCACCAAGTCTCAGTACAAATACGGTCAAGGCAAGAAGCGCAGCAGAACTTGACAAACTGCTCTCGGAAGAGTCATTCCAGAATGCTACAATTCCACAGGTGAGGATCTACAGTCAACTTGTTCCAAGTGTATTGCATTGTACCTGTGCTTACTGTTTCTCGTTGCAGTGCATCGACATGACCCTAGACAAGTACGACGCTCCGGCGGGACTCAGAGCTATATTTGACTTTAAGAAGAAGATGGCTGGCGCGTAAACTACATTTCTGGAGATAAAGCGGGAACGCAGGATTTTAACCAATGATGAGTTACCCGAGTTATAAAAACATTGTCTCGATAATATACATGACCGAAAACACTTCAGATATCCATTTCTGTCAGGCTGGTGAGCTCCTTAAGCAATTTTCTCAAAAGCCATTAAGGTTACAGCATCGCAATAAGCGACGCCGGCTAGGCGGGATGGAGTGGGGCCGGTCAACTCCGGGCCTCGGTCGATAGCGAAAGACCCAGAAAATCTTCGGAGCGGAAGCAACAAACGCTGAACGCGATCAAACCGGAGTGACCGAGTTTCGGCAGTGAATGCCGTCAGGAACCAGATTTGCTATTTGGAATAGATCAGCTAACTTTTCTATTCGCGTGTAACTTAATTGCCAGCAATTGTGATGGTTTGCGGCTGCCTCTGAGCCGGTGGCCTATTTAAATAAGACAGCACATAACGTACTGAAGCTGACATTTTGCAAGACCGACTTCCATCTTTTGAACCAAGCCATAAAATTGGGGCTGCCGTTATACCATCACATAGCGCAACTGGAATGAGTTCTTCTGAGTCTCAGCGCGCGCGCCAGCGGCGACATCATACGCGTAGCCGCAATGGTTGTCGCGAATGCAAGCAGCGGCACATCCGGTGTGATGAAACAAAGCCATACTGGTGAGCTATTGCATTTTGGGTTGATGCAGGCCTGTATTGGATTAGTAGTGTCTTACCAACTTCGACATGCAGCACCAATTGTCTAGTTCACGGACGCGATTGCCACTATGATGCTGCCGGGGTGAATATCCGCCGCGGAGGCACGGTATCAGGTGCCGATATTATGGAAGCAGACCTTTTCAACGTCTTACCGATCCCTATGCCGTTCGAATCGATGCAGCTGCTGCACCACGGTAAGTAACGATGAAATTTCGGCAAAAGAGATACGCAGATTAGTTAATTTGCCCAGCGACTCATTTTCGCCTCTTGACCACAACCGTCGTGGCCAAAAATCCCAACTCTAGCATGTAAGACTCTCCTGGTATCTCGTCCGCCGATTTAACTAAACAGTATCCTTTAGCGGTGGTTTGGTCATGCACAATGCGGCCACGTTTAGATCATTCCTTCTCATAGCTGGCATACATCACGTTTGGTCTGGTGGTTCGCTGCAAGCTATCGAAGAGACGATGCTGCACCACAAACTCGAAGCAATTCGCGTCGTCAACGGCATGATTGGAGATCCCGTACTGTGTCACAGCGATGCATGTATAACCTCCATGGTTAGCTTGGCCATGGTTGAGGTTCGTTAGCTAGATAGTCACGTAGAGTGTGTGCAGTCCGTTGCTAACAGAAAGCTTAGGCCGCGTTGGGAGATACAAAGACAGCCGAAGCCCATTTGAAGGCGTTGGCGGGGCTTTTCGATGAGCGTCGTCTTGACCGAGACAAGTACAGGCTGTTTGGCCTAGTCGAGAGACTCATTCTGCTGTAAGCAACATTCTTTATCGAAGATGCGATCGATGTCGATCTAACATTTCTCCCGTTATCTCGCAGAGCTGCTAGTCTTGTTGCTGCATCAAAAGACAAAAAAGAGAATGAGCCCCATTCCTTTGTTGTCGAGCCGCGCCAGGACTCGGAGCGGCGGTATTACTACACACGACCCACGCGGCCTGTGTTCAGCGCTGTTCCGTTCCTCAGTATCCATCTATCGCCCTTCTATCACTCAACACCACCAGACATTGAAGCCTGCAATTCTGACGCTGAATGCGAAATTATTGCCACGACGTTACGGAGATTGTCTTCTCCTCCCCAGCGCCAAGATCCCGAAGGCAGTGACAACGAACATGCATCATCACCAAGTCCAAAAGAGCATGCTTGGGAAACCCTTCGAGAAGATGCAGAGGCATATGTTGGCTCTCTACTCTTTAAACCTCCTCCACTAGCCCAAAATGACAGAAGAGGCTCTGGAGACTACAGTCAGGATCCGACGTCCAGTTCAAGATCACCCTCGCAGCATGGGGCAGATGAATCTGATGATGCAGAGAGTCATTTCATCAACCTTTCCGAGCAACCTTTTGTCAATCTCCCAGCTGTCATTTTTCCATCCACATCGCGGGCTTGGGCGTGCGCCGCATACCTCTATCTCCATTTGATTGTGGACCGCATTCCACAACGACGTCGAAATTTGGGCGCAACAATGAACATGGACATGCACCTACAGCGCTGGCTGATAGACACTCTACACCAAGACCTTGATCACACCCAAGAAGCGATGCGAATCGGAGCACATAGCTCAGAGTTGTGGCTATGGAAGGCTATACTCGGAGCGTACGCACTGGAAAAGTCTCGCAAAGAGGGGTTCAGCAATGAGGGTGAGAGCGATGATGACGAGGACGAAGTATTGGCCAGGTTTGCGGATAGAATGGCATTTGACAGAAGATCAGAGGTAAGTGGAGGTTCGAGTCCGTCGTCATCCACTGGTGGCCAGGTGAGCTTGCGGAGGTCATTTGTTAGGAGGATGAAAACATGGAGCTCTGTTACTCGTGTTAGGTCATGGGAGGACGCTAGGACAGCATTACATCGTATTGCCTGGCCCGAGAGCTTTGGTGATGATCGAGTGTTGGCTAAGTTGTGGGAAGAATGTATAGATTTAGAAGATCTATAATGGCTGAAAAGTATTTCTCGAGGGAGCAAAGAGCAGAGACTGCAGCTGTAGATGGAATCAGATATCGTTATGAGACATTAAATACAGACTCAGCTCATATATTGATAGCAGATAAATCGTTGTGTTGAGAGATGTTCTTCAAAGAGATGATACCAACAGTCTATCTCAGATATCGATCGTTTGTTCTTAACGACACAAGGAAAGATTCCTTAAAAGGCAAAAGACAGCGATAAGGTGTTGCCACTTGGCCAATGACAATGCCAATGATACCTACTCCCCTATGCCAATCAGGCATGATACAATTACCCTCACTTCAGAATGGTGAGGTCTGGAAAATAATAGAGAAGCCATTGCCAGTCAAAATGTTTTTTTTTGGAGGGGGGGGTTTGGGTGGAGGGGGGTAGCATGTTAACCATAGATACTCGGCAATAAAGAATGCTTATCTCAGAGTAAGCTCTACCAATGGGTCCTGAATGAGCGATAAACTTATGGACCACAACGAAGAAGAATTGAAACAACTGGGGGATAAACAACAGAGTGATATCATGATTAGACTGGTTGAAGCCTCTTCACCCTGATGCATCTAGGGAGCCGTACATAGGCTGCACAACAAGGTAACTATAGTTTCAGCTCCCATATTTCAGCTGTACCAGGCCCCTTCCAGCTCTCATGCCCATCCCCGACACGGACCAACTGAAAACCTTCAGCCTCATACAATCGTCTCGCACCGGTTAACACACTTTGTGTCCAGAGCTCAATTCGTTCATATCCAGATTTCTTTGCAAACTCGATACTTTGTTTCACAAGCTTTTTACCCAATCCCATTCCTCGGGCCCGGTCTTCGACAAGAAGCAGACGAAGTTTCGCTGTCTTGGTCGATGTTGAGCTTCTATCTTCAACCAACATGATTGACCCAAGGAATTCTCCAGTATCGCTCACTTCTGCGATCCAACAGCGGTCCTTGGTTTCGTCGTAATGATCAATAAAATCGGCTGTGACACGAGCAACTAGAGCCTCGAAACGCTCATCGCAACCATAATCTGTTGCATAGAGAAGGGCGTGACGGTAAATAACCATGCCCATGTCACCAGGGCGATGGGTTCGAATTCGTACTGAATCAAATTGCAGCTTATTTGGGTCCATTCTGAATTAAATTCCTTTTCGAGGTAAACAATGATTAAGCGTAAATAGCCTGTAAAAAAAGGACAGTAGGTCTTTAATATAATTTTGCACACTGTATCGCAGTGTGAATCTTTCTAGAAGTATCTAAAGAGCGGCTAAAATTTGGGGCCACTGTACTCCGTACTCCGTACTCCGTACAGCTCTTATTGATCCTACCCCTGTGTTATTCAATTATCCTTTCTAAAATAGGAAAACGGTGGGTTTTGTCAATTATCCGTTGGTTCAATTTTTAGTAATCAACGCATATGGAAAACTTCACCTTTCCGAAGAATAATACCGCCTGTTAATTTTAAGCAATAGGCCATTACTATTGAACTCATTCAAAGAGACACTACTAGTTTAGCATTTTCAAGCCAGATCAGGCCTTTCCCTCCAGTTCTGTTTCACGAACAACAGTTCAAGCCGCCACTTAAGTTGATGTAAATAGCCCCGTGTATGAACCTCAGCTACCAAACGCGGAGCTTAAGACTGTGCACATATCTAGAAAGGTGGGTTGTTTAACCGTCTATGGATAACCAGAAGCAGATTTATGCTTTCTTAAGGATTGTAATCTAGTTACGAAAACTGTACTATGCTACCGGCAGTAATCGCCTTTCGAACCTGAGATACTTCAAGGCTCATCTAACTCGGAGTTCGACATTGTGACTGGAGCATTCAACTAGATTTAACCGATAGGTTCTTGAGGCAGAACATTTTCCTACCCTGCTTATAGAATGTCGATGAATTGGTATCCACGGAGTAGTTAGCGTCATCCGAAAGAGTGTAAATTGTTCGCATGGAAACTCTTCTGCTCTATAAGAAGTGTGTTGATCATACTAATTGTACAAATGAGAGAACTTTTTATCACTACAGCT
Organism: Trichoderma camerunense; assembly: GCF_050948025.1. Classification (NCBI taxonomy): domain Eukaryota; kingdom Fungi; phylum Ascomycota; class Sordariomycetes; order Hypocreales; family Hypocreaceae; genus Trichoderma; species Trichoderma camerunense. The sequence continues at coordinate 159,541 of NW_028145339.1, forward strand.
CAGAGTGGCTGTACTTTCTCAGGCTGCCTTTTTTTTTTTTTTTGGAACAAATGCTGCCAATATAAAATGTAGTTGAACGCTAAATTACTTGATGTAGAGAAGACAAGAGTACCTCCGATAACGGAATTGCTATTCTTTAGTATTCAGTATGATTCCCCATACATTCGCGAAGCCCGACAATAGCCTAGTCACCCTTTCGGAAATTGTCGGTTGGGTAAGCAAATCAAGACAGCACACATCCATTTGCCCGAAACGCACCTCTAGACGAAGCACATGGCTAGCTTATTAATGATCGTGACAAATATTTCAAATCTCCAATACGTACCAATTATCGTTGTATATAAATAATCGAGTTGCAATTCTTGAGTAATTAGTTCAATATCCTCGCTACGACGTCTCAATTTGCCAATGTCGTTTACTCGTATGTAATAAAAGTAAACAGATTCAGTTTTACCTGGCTAACATTTTTCTCCTGGCAGGTCTTGTCCGATTTGTTCCACGGGGACGCCAGGATGTCATTTTGATCGGCGAACCTTTGGATCCTAATATTGATGTTGGTGAAGAAGTTCGAAGTGGAAACAATGTTAAAGTGAAAGTTTTCAGTGGTACTACAGTCTTGGACTTTGGCTCCGCTACGGGAACCATAGAATCCATCGACCGCATTCTATCTCCACTTGCTATGACTGAAGTTGGCACTATTCGATGCATTGGATTGAATGTGAGCATAGGTTCAGATATTCACACAATTGGACCGTTTCTAACCATTTATAGTATGCAAAACATGCAAAAGAGGCAAATCTCGAGTTGCCATCTGTACCAGTTGTATTTCTGTACGTACCCTTTCCTTGGTTAGTAGATGCTGATGCTCACCACTCTTTCTTGCATTTATAGGAAACCGGCGACATCTCTTGGAAATCCATGGCCAGCTCCAACAATAATACCAAGATTCTCACTCGTTGATGATACAGCAGATTATGAATCCGAACTTTGCGTGGTAATTGGCAAAACAGCCAAAAACGTGAATGAGGAAGACGCACTGTCTTATGTTTTGGGTTATACCGCATCAAACGATATCTCGGCGCGAAAACAACAGTTTGAACAATCACAGTGGTGTTTTAGTAAGGGCTTTGATACATCATGCCCCATTGGTCCAACTATTGTTTCAACGTCTGCCATACCGGATCCGAGTCAGCTTCATATCCGTGGATTGAAGAATGGCAAAGTCATGCAAGACTCACCGCTCAGGTTAGTTTTACAATATTCATATTCTTCCTTTGCAAATCCCTTTTTATACTTATCTATGCTACTAATTTATATGACGTTTAGTGACTTGATATTCAGTATCCCAAAACTTGTCAGTTGGTTATCTCAGGGAACAACACTACCCGCCGGGACACTCATTCTTACCGGAACACCCGCAGGTATTGGCATGGCAATGGAACCAACGGAATATTTGCATGATGGGGATGAGTTCTTTGTTAAAATTTGGCCTCACATTGGAAGCTTATACTCTACCATACGAATGGAGCACTGAGCTAGTACAGGTTAATTAAGTGATCCATTAGCTTTGCAATGACTATATCAGTTATTACGCATTCTTTTACTTGCAGATCGAAGTGAAATCACTGTAAGATAATTTAAATAAACTCCTGGTTACAAAGCATCGTAATTCCACGGCGCCTAGAGATCCTGGCTGCTGTTCTTCTGGCCACCTCGCACCGAAGAAACTCCATCACCCGTTTTCTCCCGGGGTGTATCCAATGGACGATCAAGACCGAGGCGCTGGGCCGTCGTATGAGACTTAATCCCTCCATTAGAATCAATCTCTGTGATGAGCTCTTTACGACTAGTGTCAACAAGGAGCCGGATCAGGTCTGGACGCATATAGTGCCCGCCCCAGTCGGCGTGCGACTTGACCAGATGGATCGCGTCGAGATCAATTTCGGCGATTAACAGGCCATCGAAATCCTCTGTAGGGTTGGGAACCGCAAGGGCGCCGCCGGGCTTGTAGATGCGCGCATATCCTCCGATCGTGGGTGTATCGGGGTCGGGCGTTAAACCTGGAGGTGTGTTCTTCTTGACGCCCTCGGCCGTAAGGCGCTGGAAAGGCGCGACAACCCACGAGCCAGTTTCTATGGCGTACTCTAACGTAGCCACGTCGGAGCCCCAAGTCAAGTCGCTCATAGGCAGGACCTGGCTGTTGCTATATACCGGCCAGGCGGCAACGTGAATCTGCTCGCCTTGGGACACTGCGAGGGCCTTGAGGAATGGGTTGCCATGCTCCCAGCAGGCGAGGTGCCCAACACGGCCAAGCTCGGTCTCAGTTACAGGCATGAAGGTATCGCCGGAACCATCGCCGAAGAGAACCTTCTCATAGTGCGTAGGCTTGATCTTACGGCGATGGTTAATCACGTTGCCATGAGGATCGATCAACGCCTGCGACATAAAAATCGTACCATGATCGATCTCAGCAAAGCCGAGGGATACAAAGATACTGTTATCACGTGCCGCGCGTCTGATGCGTCGAAATTCTTCCGAGTCTACTGCGAGCGAGTTTTCACGGTACTTTTGCATCAATGGCAAGTTCTGCCTATAGCTATATATCCATAGCCAGCCAGGGTAGCCAGGGAGCCCTGTACCGTAGGATACTATGTTAGCTAGGGAATCGTTGTTTTCTCTTGATGCAAGGCGTTACCGTATAACTTACAAACTTCAGGGAAACCAATCAGCTTGCATCCCTTGTCGCCGGCTTCTTTAATAAAGTCGATAGTCTTTTGCACACCAGCCTGAAGGTCAAACCACTAGCAAAGATGTCAGCATCTCTAAGTAGGGGGCTCTTATAGGCTTGTAGATCATAACATACTTCAGGTTCAGAATTGACCTGCAGAAAACGAAACGGTTAGTAAAATATTCTCTGTACTTAGTGACACGTGTGGCTACATACCGCCGCGGCCTTGTACTTTGTAATGGCCATATTTGCTGGATTAAGTTTCAAGGCTACTGTATACTATATAAGATGAAGTATGCAAGATGGTTATAAAGAGAGATCTGCCTCCTTCTTATATAGTGTTATTGGGAACAGAAAGTTTATATTGCTTGACTGGGATGGTTACTAGTCCTGCGGTAAGGGTAGAAAATGGTTTGTAAACCTACACCAGTCGGTTCTGATTGCTTCTTCTCAGTAATAACACTGCTCTGAAAACTTATATCGGTTCTAGCTGCTTCTTTCAAGAGATAACGCTGTGTTATTACGACATCTGTCTTGCCTCCATAAGCATTGCGCCATAATCTAGCTATTACTTTTCCTTTTGAGTCTAATCCAACCAATCATACGATATAAAGAAAACACGACTTGAATTTATGAATCGAGCTCCGTATACTCCGATCAAATCATTTCAAAGCACTCCCTTGAGATATGCGTTGATTAGTTATTCATTACTCGATATACGCTAAGCCGCTTGATACAAACTAAGCCGCACTTGCATCACAACCTATATCCGCCCAGTTAATTAACTCTATGATATACGTTAAGCCGCTTGATACAAACTATGCCGCACTTACATTATGAGGCTAATAATATTTTTACACATGAATCTGAATACTTCCAGTCATTTACACGCCGATATCGGGTGTTACGTGTCAACCCCTCGATAGCGGATCAGATTTTGCGCATGATAAGCCACCTATATAACAAAAAGGGAAGCTAACGATTGGTAAGCATCTATAATAGGAATAGATCTTCATCCAAGACCAATCTTTCTAGATTCATGACATAATAGCAATTACCTCATAATGCCTTACTCGGACAGAAGGATCCTCGCCTATATGCGGATTTGGGCTCAGGTATCAGAAGGGCGCGCCTAGCGGATGTGCTACAAGTGATGCTGACGCTAAGATCATTCGAATTCTGGTTTGTATTGGTGGTAACATGGGTAACTGGGTAGGTTGTTTTCTCCTCTTCCTATGCATGCCCGTACTGCTTAGATGAGCCTGTTCCTGGAAAGCCATGGGAGCGCCCCTTGGTGATGGATGGTTATGGGGCTGCTTGCATGATTCCCTATGTAAATGGCAATACTCCCTGGGTATTATCGGCTTTATTTGCCATGATGACGGGGACGAACATTTCCAAATATTTAAGATAGATAATACTGCCTCTCTCTCCAAGTAGGCATATGATATATCGATTTCATTCTTCATGAGTCAAAGGAACCCATTACGTCAAATGGCATCTCCAGAGATCGACGATGGGCTCAAATGGCCAAAGTTACTGAATAATGGCACCGAGACGGCTGCAATAATAAATACGCCAATCAAACCTCTGGATAATCTGCAAACAAATTGCACGGAGCACATGCTTATCTGGCAGTGGGACGAATCGACTGGTTGGCAGGCTCCCGAAATCCGACCATATGGACCACTTCCTATAATGCCCAGTGCCAGCGTTCTTCAATACGCAACGGAATGCTTCGAAGGCATTAAAATCTACCGAGGGCATGACGATCGGTTACGCGTTTTCCGATTGCAGCTCAATTGTGAGAGGATGCGAAAGTCATCTCTTCGTGTGGGATTACCCGAGTTTGATACAGCTCATTTAGAATCTCTTTTGATGCAATTCGCTGCGCTTGAGGCTGAAAAATGGCTTCCTAGCGGCAAAACCGGTCAAACGTTATATCTACGTCCAACTCATATCGGGTTGACGGCGGCCCTAGGTGTTCAAAAACCTCGACAGTCTTTGCTGTATGCCATTGCAACTTTGCTTCCAGGCTTCACCACCAAGGGGAATGGTATGAAATTGCTCACCTCCCCAGCTGAAGCTGTTCGGGCTTGGCCGGGTGGGTTTGGAAATCGAAAACTTGGGGGTAATTATGGGCCCACGTTACCGGCACATGATGCAGCTCTTCAGAGAGGTTTCGATCAAATACTTTGGCTTTTCGGCCCAGAGGGATTTGTTACTGAGGCCGGCGCAAGCAACTTTTTTGTCGTATGGAAGACGAAAAGTGGCGAAGTTGAGCTCGTCACTGCAGGCCTAGAAAATGGCACGATTTTGGAAGGTGTTACCCGCTACAGCGTTTTGGATCTGGTGAGATCTAATCGTGACAAACCTTCAGCGTGGCATCATCGGGGTCATACTCTGCCTCCTTTGACAGCCATTGAAAGAGACTTCACCATAGATGAGATACAAGATGCTGTGAAAGAAGGTCGGCTGATCGAAGCATTCGCAGCAGGAACTGCGGTAAGTTCATATCAAGATGTAACCCCAGATTAAGATAGCGATGCAGATAGCTAATTGGATGACTACAGTATTTTATTGCATCTGCTGAGGCAATACATCATCGAGGAAAGGATATACCGATTCCGCTTCCAACAGCAGAATCCGCATCATATGCTCAACTGATCAAAGAATGGCTATCGGATATCGTTTTCGGCGTAGAAAGCCCTCATAAATGGACGAAAGAAATATCTCTGTAATGAGCTGTTGTGACAACCCAGCTCTGGTGTGATCGCAAAGGCAGCTGCCAGGGCTAACTAAAAAAAACCCCCCCCCCACTAGACGTACCTTAAATTGTTCATAGTGGTTCAGATAGTTGTACATCTATAGTCTAAATGGTTGAAACGCAGCTTCGCCATATAAGATAAACGAATCAGCTTCCTTTCCGCTGCGGCACTCATTAATACAGACGTTTGACTGGGCGAGATATATTTCCAATGCTACTGCTAGATAATTTCACAGCAGTCTAACCAGGAGAGCTAAATTGCATTACATCACTTGGAATTTTTTAGCAGTGGAGTATTTAGGTAAGATACATTTGTTCTTACAGTGCGCTAATCAGCCTAATAGCTAGATTCATCAGCCTCGCGGGCGTGATTCTTGTTTCCACCCTTCTTAGCAGCGGCCTTCTCTTTAGCAGCGATCTGGGCTTCGGTGTGGTGAGGGTCTCGTCGGGTAACCCAAGATCCAAACTCATCGTCCTCCGGAACCTCATCAGCCTCGCGAGCATGGTTCTTCTTTCCACCCTTCTTCTGAGCAGCGGCAGCCTCCTTAGCCGCAATTTGTGCCTCGGTGTGATGAGGTGCACGTTTATCGGCCCAGGATCCAAACTCATCATCCTCGGGAACCTCATCAACATCGCGGGCATGGTTCTTCTTTCCTCCCTTCTTCGCAGCAGCAGCCTCCTTGGCAGCAATTTGGGCCTCAGTATGGTGAGGTGCACGCTTATCAGACCAAGACCCAAACTCATCATCCTCAGGAACCACGTCGGCATCGCGGGCGTGGTTCTTCTTACCGCCTTTCTTCGCAGCAGCAGCCTCCTTGGCGGCAATCTGAGCCTCCGTGTGATGAGGAGCTCGCTTATCAGACCAAGACCCGAATTCATCATCTTCGGGGACTACAGTCTCACGAGCATGATTCTTCTTTCCTCCCTTCTTAGCGGCGGCAGCCTCCTTGGCAGCGATTTGGGCCTCGGTATGGTGAGGTGCACGCTTATCAGACCAAGACCCGAACTCATCATCTTCGGGAACCTCATCAGCCCCACGGGCCTGGTTTTTCTTTCCACCTTTCTTGGCAGCCGCCTTCTCTTTGGCAGCAATTTGAGCCTCGGTATGGTGGCGAGCTTCAACTCCTGGAATAACGGAGCGTACCAGCTTGGTGGCTAGAGCTGCAGCAGAACCCTAACAAACTCCGTTAGCTTGATTCAATAATCCTCGTAATCGACAGACTCACAACATATCGGCGCTCGAGGTCTACAGATCCAGCTGTTGGGAGGCCGGCAGCGAGAGGGGCCAAGCCAAGAAGGCCCAAAACTAAAGCATTGGTAGGACGCATGGTGATGAAGATTTGAAGAATATGTAAAGGAAAAAATGAAGGAAAGTTATAAACGTTGATGTTTAACAAAAAGGGTAAAAGAAAGAAAGCAAAACTAGACTGGCCGGCAGTCAAAGAAGAGGAGAAAGGGAAAGAAGAAGGATGAGATGAAGAATGAAGTGATGAATGGGAGCCGAAAATCAGAAAAGAAGGTAAATCCAGGCGTACTTTATAGGCCCTCGAGTACACTGACTCTATGCGGACAGCCGTAATAGCTGGTTCACTCCGCCATACAAGATCGTCTGCTCAGGGTATCATCAGAAACTTGATTGAAACGGGATATTCCATCAATCACTTTGCCAAAATCTAGAAGCGAGTACCAGTTGAAACTTACTATCGATATTGTACCGAGGCTTTTGGAATTCTCCAGACTGTTCTCCGTAGTGGTTTTACCACAATACTCCAGTTTCAGGTTGGGTCGCGTTAAGCGCTGGTATCATATAAGACTATGAAACGGTCGCTATTTCAGATAGCTGTAAACTATGAGCGATATATATCTAGCTGTTTGAAAGACCGTTGATCTTGTTTTTCTTAGTCGTCGCTTGCTAACCGCCCCGTTTTAAGGTACGTGGTTCAACATTGTCCCTTTTCAACTTTTGTAACCGTTCGAGTTTCGTTTTGCCAAGGCCAGCCCGCTATCCACTTTCCCCCCTGCGCGGCTGAGGAGCCCCAATGACTAGATCATTCCAATGCAGCTCTCATTGCGATCCCTTTTTTGTTCATGAAAATCCCAAGATTCAACATAATAAACCAAAAAATTATTCCCTAAAGATTTTTATCCAATTCCATTATACTTATTTTCCTTTGCGCTACTATGGCTTTCGAATATCAACACCTTGAAGCATCTTTGGCTAGCGAGAAGCTTAGCCGTTTATCGTCCGACTCTACTTCAACTCTGCAGGCAATTGATGATCTAGACTATTTATCGGACAATACAGAATTGGGTTACAAAATTTCCCTCCGCGAATCAGCCTCAGGATGGATTAAATCGAAATGGCCCTGGGTTGCACATGCAGCTTTGCTTATTATCTCATGCGGGATGCTCGCCAGCACGCTAATATTGCGATCATCTACCCTGCTTCTTGTTCGTCAAATTTCTGCTTGGTGTAAGTGATGTATATTGAATCAAATCGTCACAAAATGACTAAATAATACGCAGCACCCGCCGACATCTCTGTGCAATACGATCATGTTCGATACAACCTTACAACAAAGGGCAATCCCTTTGTAGGTGCTGGCCCCGAAGTCGATAGAGTTTGGAGGGAGATTTCGTACGATAGTGAGTATACAATCAAGTGATCAAGTATTGACCGACTCTAATAACTGCGTGAAAGTGGGCGACCAGTGGATATCAAAGTCCGACTTATGGAAGTTGGATATGCCAGAGACTTCGCTCAAGACCAACCATCCTACCACTGGGGAGGAAGGGTACAGAGTTGGCATGGAAGTCTTTCACCATTTGCACTGCCTCAATCTTTTGCGACGAGTCACCTATAAGGAATACTACGAACCTCTTGGTGGAGAGTTTGCCCATGGCCCGGAAGCCCTCCAAGCACACACAGGTATGTTTGCACATGTACATTCCGTCGACGGCATGATGAACACATCGAACATGCCTTTGCTCACTCACATGTAGATCACTGCATCGAAGTACTTCGCCAAAACATTCAATGTAACGCTGATATCGGTCTTTTCACTTTCTATATGATTCCAGACGATCCACTTGCTTGGCCCGAATTGAACTCGAAGCATGTTTGTCGAAATTTTGACAATGTGCGCAAGTGGGCGCTAGACCACTCAGTGGGAAATATGGAGGTGCTGGAGGACTAGACGAACTCCGTTAAAAAAACATAAAAAAGAAAAATAATGTAGCCATGAATTTACAACAATAACAATACTTTCATCCTGATCTCAAGGTGTGTGCATTTGGTCTTAGATGCCTTCATATTATTAGTCCTTGAACACGAATTTTATATATTGTACCTTCATAGCCTGCAATTGAATACAGTGTGTCTTTATGCCCTAATTCATAGGACCTAATTAGCCACAGTACCTAATTAGCAAGAGACTTCCAACTAGTAAAATAGGTAGAGACCGACTCTTATACTAATATAATCCTGGTTAGGAAGCTAGGCCGGAATAGTTAGGAAACTTATTACCGCCTTTAGATCGGTCTAGACTGTAATTTCAGCCTTATCTAACTTTTTAATAAAGCTTTAGATTAATTATATTTTAAAATATATATATTTTTTTTTATTTTTAAAATTATTATTATTTAAAAGCTTAAAAAGATATTATAGGCTAGTTTATAAAGGTTATTTATAACTTTAACTTAGTAGTTAATTAACTAAATACTATTTTTCCTTAGTTTTTTACTTAAGGCTAAGTATAAAAGGTAGTTAAATTTAGCTAAACTATTATACTTATAGTAGGCTTTTAATAATATCTTAGTTTATATAAATATATAGTATTTAAAATATAACTAAAAACTTAAAAACCTAAATAATAAGTATTATAATTATAAAAAATTATAAAAGGTTTTTAAAAAAGTAAAAAATTTATTAAGAATAATCTATAATCTTAATATTAAAAAGTTAATAATAAATTAAAAAAATAAAGTAAAAATAATTAAATAGTATTAGCTTTATAGCTATAAAGTTATCTTTAATAGTATTTTAGTTAATTAAGGTATAAAAATTAAAACCTAAGAGAAGATATTTTTATTTAATCTTTTTACTAGCTATTATATTTAAAAAGTAATTAATATTAATAGCTTTACCTAGGTATAGGTGTAAGTAAGGGTAATAATAAAGGATAT